>NC_052170.1:14525586-14565586 GCF_902713615.1 Scyliorhinus canicula
CTGTAACACTCAAATAAACCACACTCCTCACTGTAACACTCAAATATACCACACTCCTCACTGTAATCCTCTAATTTACCACACTCCTTACTGTAACACTCTACTATACGACACCCCTCGCTGTAACACTCAAATATACCACACTCCTCACTGTAACACTCTAATATTCCACACTCTTCACTGTAACACTCTAATATACCACACCCATCAATGTAACTCTCAAATATACCACACTCCTCACTGTAGAACTTTAATAAACCACACTCCGTACTGTAACACTCTAATGTACCACACCCCTCACTGTAACACTCTAATATAGCACACTCCTCACTGTAACACTCTAATATATCACACCCCTCACTTTAACACTCTAATATACCATACTCCTCACTGTAACACTCTAATATACCACACCCCTCACTTTAACAAGCTAATAAACCACACTCCGTACTGTAATACACTAATATACAACACTCCTCACTATAACGCTATAATGTACCACACTCCTCACTGTAACACTCTAATATACCACACTCGGTACTGTAACACTCTAATAAACCACACTCCTCACTGTAACACTCTATTATACGACACCTCTCACTCTAATATACGACACCTCTCACTGTAACACTCTAATAAACCACACTCTGTACTGTAACAGTCAAATATACCACACTCCTCACTGTAACACTCTAATATACCACACTCATCACTGTAACACTCTAATATACCACACCCCTCACTGTAACACTCTAATAAACCACACTCCATACTGGACCACTCTAATATACCCCACTCCTCACTGTAACACTCTAATATACCACACTCCCCACTGTAACACTCTAATATACCACACTCCTCACTGTAACACTCTAATAAACCACACTCCTCACTGTAACACTCTAATATACAACACTCCCCACTGTAACACTCTAATATACCACACTCCTCACTTTAACACTCTAATAAACCACACTCCTCACTTCCCCACTGTGACACCATCCAATGGACCCATTGATTTTGACATAAGAACCATTATTGTCATCCTTCCTGCTTGCTTTATTTAAATGCTGCCAAACTACTCCCACAGTTCTCAGCTCTCCCCTTTTCTCTGGATTTCTCCCTGTGCCGAATGGTTTTTTATAAGCCCCCTTTGGTTCAGACCACTGCCTCGGACACTCTCTGTGGGAACCAGGCCTTGACCAACCAATGCGAGGTGTAAATGTGTTTTCGCTGTGCTGTCTTCGTCTTCACGTGATCTTGTCTTATGTCGATAGTTTGGAACGACTACGGATTGTTTCCCGTGTTGTCTAGATAGGTGAGGGGCGGTTGATTGAAGTATGCGAGTGTAGTATTCTGACAGACGGGCAATCAGCAGGTAGATTGACGAATGAGCGAATGAATTAAAGAGAGAAATGATACGGAGAGAATGAGATAAAATTTACCATGATCCAAGACTCCACTAACTGACTGGGAAACTACACTCTCCACCCCCAGCGTTTGCGATCTTTGGCCCTGTTGGCCGACATGATCCCCCTCACCTCCTCCTCCTCACCATCCCCCCCCCCCCCCCCCCCCCCCGCCCTTTTTAGGACAGAGATGACGAGAAATCCTTTCTCGCAGGGGCTGGTTTAGCTCACTCAGCTAAATCGCTGGCTTTTAAAGCAGGCCAGCAGCACGGTTCGATTCCCGTACCGGCCTCCCCGGACAGGCGCCGGAATGTGGCGACTAGGGGCTTTTCACAGTAACTTCATTGAAGCCTACTCGTGACAATAAGCCATTTTCATTTTCATTTTTTCATTGAAATGGGACAGCACACAAGGCTATGGACCAAGTGTTAGAAAATGGGATTAGAGTGGACAGGCGCTTGATGGCCAGCACAGACAGGATGGGTCAAAGGGCCTCATTCATTGCGTGCTGTAAAACGTTATGACGCTGCTGTGACCCTGAAGATAAATACATCGGGTCATTGCACGCTTGGCTATTATCACTTCCGGGGCTGAGGTCAACGCCAGGTGGTCGGTCCGGTTTAATCTCTTTTTCTCTGTCATAGAATTTACAGTGCAGAAGGAGGCCATTCGGCCCATCGAGTCTGCACCGGCTCTTGGAAAGAGCACCCTACCCAAGCCCACACGCCCACCCTATCCCCAGAACCCAATAACCCCACCCAACACTAAGGGCAATTTTGGACACTAAGGGCAATTTATCATAGCCAATCCACCTAACCTGCACATCTTTGGACTGTGGGAGGAAACCGGAGCACCCGGAGGAAACCCACGCAGACACGGGGAGAACGTGCAGACTCCGCACAGACGGTGACCCAAGCCGGGAATCGAACCTGGGACCCTGGAGCTGTGAATCAATTGTGCTAACCACTGTGCTACCGTGCTGCCCTGCCATGATTGGGTACAATTTGGGAGTCTATTAAGAGTCAACCACATGACCGTGGGTCTGAAGTCACATGTAGGCCAGACCAGGTAAGGATGGCAGATTTCCTTCCCTGAAGGACATTAGTGAACCAGATGGGTTTTTACGACAAACGGCAATGGTTTCATGATCCTCATTAGACTTTTAATTCCAGATATTTATTGGATTCAGATTTCGCCGTCTGACCTGGAGGGATTCGAATCGGGGTCCCCAAAGCATTATCTTGGGTCTCTGGATCACGATTCTAGTGCCTCTGCCTCCCTTAATGTTCCTGGACAAGGAACACAGAGGCAGCTGGCTAACATTTCAGGTCGGCGAGTGTGACATGTTTAGCACACGGGGCTAAATCGCTGGCAGTTAAAGCAGACCAAGGCAGGCCAGCAGCACGGTTCAATTCCCGTACCAGCCTCCCCGAACAGGCGCCGGAATGTGGCGACTAGGGGCTTTTCACAGTAACTTCATTTGACGCCTACTTGTGACAATAAAGCGATTTTCATTTCATGTTCCTGGCTCACTAGCGCCACATGGTGGGCACAGGCTGTGACTGCAGGATGTGTTACTTCAACGCTGTGTTGAGAGGGGGTGGGGGGGGCTGATCCTGGGTGAGGTGCTTTGGCCCCGCCCCCGCGCCCTGTTTCCCGGCAGTGGGAGGCGGCCCGCCGTTGGCCAGGGGCGGGATCTTCTCGTCCCGGCCGCAGCCAATGGACATTGAATCCACCCCGCGTTGCTGGGAAATCCGGGGTGGGGGCGCGGCGACGGTGGGAAGATCTCACCCCGTGTCTGAACATCGGGCTGGCGAGCATCCTACAAAACAGATTGTGCCGTATCGGTCACCTCATTTAAGAACGTTAATGCGTTGGGAACAATGGTCGGTCCGAGGAAGGGTTGGGCAGGCGAGGCATGTCGGGTTCAGAAGGGTAAGAGGCAGCTCGATTAACGAGATGCTGAGGGGCATTGTCAGTGTGGAGGTGGAGAGTACGTTGCCTCTTAGGATCATAGCAGAAGGAGGCCATTCGGCCCATCGAGTCTGCTCTGAAAGAGCACCCACTCCACCTCGGCCCACTCTCCCCGCCACACCCGAGATCAGATTTGAACCAGGGAGCTTGGCGCTGCGAGGCAGCAGTGCTAAGCACCTGTTTTGTCTGTGGTAGTATGACTAGAGGTACTACGGTACCTGGCAATGCCGAGACACCATTGATGGAGAAAGCTCGCTGCTCATTGGCCCGATGGTAGATAATGCTCGTCACCCATTGGTTAGAGTTGTAAGGTAGCTCCGCCCAGTAAGGCAGGGTATAAGAGCCCGTGTATTCCCCACAGCTGCTTTTCTGTACCTGAGCTGCTGGGGGAAACATCTTGTCTATTAAAGCCTTCAGTTCGGACTACAACCTCGCTTACGTGGTCATTGATAGTGCATCATTGTCGAAGTATCTAGAACTCGGGGGTCACTGTTTAAATATAAAGGGTCGCTCATTGAAGACGAAGACGATGAGAAATGTTTTCTCTCAGAGTGTGGTGATTCTCTCGAACTCTCTTCCTCTAAAAGCAGAATATTTTTAAGGCAGAGCTGGGTCGACCCTTGATTAACGAGGGGGGGTGAAAGGTTATCGGGGGGGTGGGGTCGAGGTTGCAATCAGATCAGCCACGATCCTATCGAATGTCAGTACAGGCTCGAGGGGCTGAGTGACCTCCTCCAGCTCCTAATTCTTAGTTTCATATGTTTGGGGGGAGTTTGAGGCTGCAAATTTTCAGGAGAGTTGTTGGCCGACAAGGAACCAATATCGGTCCGTGGGCACAGGGCCGATAGGTGAACGGGATTTGGTGTAAGGTGGGGACAGGGTAGATTTTGTTTTGGAAGCGCACGGCTGTACGGAGCCTGAAGGACTTGCTTCATGCCAGGAGAGCGTTACCAAATAGTGTGAAGCGCTCTTTAAAAGTGGGACTCATTCAGTGTCAGTATTGAAGGAATTTCTCTGCCAGGTGTCTTTCTGTCTGAGCTTGGGCCTGATTTCTCCTGTTGAAGATTGCGGCCAAGGCACAGATCTCTTCAGCTATTGGGGACAGAGCCTGCCCCCTGTAGTTCGAGTCCAGTAATTGCAGACATTGCAGCCAGGGGAGAGGCTGGGATTGCGCAGAATGAAGTTGGACCATATCGCACAGGCTCCCTGTGCACAATGTGGCTGCGTTAACTGGCTGAAGCTATGGCTCTGACTAGGTTAATCACCAAGGCAACTCAACAGTGAACCAGGGCGGTTCTCACAGTGTTTAGCACAATTGCTTCACAGCCCCAGGGTCCCAGGTTCGATTCCCCGCTTGGGCGACTGTCTGTGTGGAGTTTGCACTTTCTCCCCGTGTGTGCGTGAGTTTCATCCGGGTGCTCCGGTTTCCTCCCACAGTCCAAAAGATGTGCAGGTTCGGTGGATTGGTCGTTTTAAATTGCCCTTAGTGTCCATAAAGGTCAGGTGGGGTTACGGGGATAGGGCGGAGATGTGGGCTTAGGTAGGCTGATCTTTCCATGGGCCGGTGCAGACTCGATGGGCCAAATGGCCTCCTTCTGCACTGTACATTCTATGATCTAGGTTCAGAACAATAACTTGCATTTTGGATACCGTCCCTTGAGGAAAAGGGAGAGAAAGCCCGTCACAGGAGGAGTAATCACAACGAGGCACATCTTCAGATAGGTGAGCAAAAACAAGGCTGGCTTTAAGGAGCGTGCTAAAGTGGGGGGGGGGGGGGGGGGGGGGGGAGACAGAGGTTTACGAAGAAAATTCTAGAACGCACAATCTCGACAACTGAACATTCTAGAGCTTACGATCGAGACAATGGACAATTCTAGGGTTTAACATCTAGACAACGGGAACTTTTTCCATCAAACAAACAGCAGCAGAAGCTGAGCTGTGTCCAGGTTTAACCGCCCGGCCCTCATCTACAGCGTTTCTAATGGAATGTCTGAACTCCTGAACCAGGACTTGCTACAAGATTCATTTAGGGCGCGATCTAACCGCTTTGCAACAGTTCCATGACGAGTGCATTTAGCCGGGTGTTGCCCCCGGCGATCGCAGTGCCGAGAAACGCCACGCTATCTAACGGGACTTTGTTCCAATCTGGGGCCACTTCGGGGAACGCACGGCCGTGACCGCACTTAGTCCCCTTTCCTGCATGGAGGAGCTCCGCTTGCCAGAACTCCTCAGGGCTAGGAGGCGATCAGGAGGCCATTCTTCCCCCCCCCTCGCCCCACCCCACCTGACATGAGCAGGGCACCCCCCCCTGCCCAGTTCCCAGGGTGGGGCAAATGCCAGCTCGGCACCTTGGCAGAGCTCCTGCCAGCACCACCTGGGCATCTTGGCAGTGGCAGGCTGGCAGTGCCAAGGTGGACCGGCACTGCCAGGCTGCTACCCTGCCCAGAGGGCAACCAGGCACCAGCAGTGAACGGCGCTCACCTGAGTTCTCCTAGGTGAAGGAATTAGACCCCAGGGCCTCGGTAAATCAGGCGAGCTGCATATTAGAGTGAGACTAGCTGTCTCGCTCCAATGCAGATTTGCCAAATAGTGATCCTGCCCACAATGGGCGAGATTCATATTGTGACGTCTCGTGAGATCCCATTAGATCTCCTCGGGGCACGGCGAGCCGGGTAGATCCCGGAAGAAGGATCACCTGGGATTTATCGGCCGCGCCCTTGTTCGGGCACAACACAGCTGGTCGACCATCCCCTATGTCTCCCTACTTCTCCCATCGTTAGAAGTTAGCGCGACTGGAAAAATGGATTACCCCAAATCACCTTCAGCCCACTGACCTCCCTGAAGGAATACACTGTTGGACTTTTGATTCTGGATTCACGGGAAACAATGATTCTTATTTATTTTGCCAGTGGTCTTTGCTGTGTGTCTCTTTCTTTCTCTTATCCCTGTTTTATTGTGCATCTGTACCAGGGGTTACATAGCGAACCCCCCCCCCCCCCCCCCCCCCCCCCCCACCAACGCTTTGATTCTGGGTACGATAAACTAACCCTCTGAGTTCGCGACGGGGTTTATTAATTGAGGATTGGTTCACTTCACTACCAAAGGGCTATAATGAAGGAAATCAAAAAATGAAAAACACCTTTCAGCTGTGCGGAGTCTGCACGTCCTCCCCGTGTGTGCATGGGTTTCCTCCGGGTGCTCCGGTTTCCTCCCACAGTCCAAAGATGTGCGGGTTATGGATTGGCCATGCTAAATTGCCCGTAGTGTCCTAATAGTAAGGTTAAGGGGGGGGAGTTGTTGGGTTACGGGTATAGGGTGGATACGTGGGTTTGAGTAGAGTGATCATTGCTCGGCACAACATCGAGGGCCGAAGGGCCTGTTCTGTGCTGTACTGTTCTATGTTCTATGTTCTTTCTGCTTTCAGACGGGCGGTGAGGGGCGGAATCAGGCCTATTTTTAATTAACCCCCTCCCCTCCTGTCTTTAACAGAAGCTATACAGGCAGAGATGGGTCAGACAGGGAGGCAAACAGAGCAGGCAGGTGAGAGGGAGAGGGAGAGACACACACAGACCCAAACAGACGTAAACTTTCATTGATATCTGCCGGCTGGATGCCAGTGTTGTAGATGTACTGGAACAGCTTGGCTAGGGGTGCGGCAAGTTCTGGAGCACAAGCCTTCAGTATTATTGCTGGAATATTGTCAGGGCCCATAGCGATTGCAGTATCCAGTGCCTTCAGCCGTTTCTTGATATCACGTGGAGTGAATCGTATTGGCTGAAGACTGACATCTGTAATGCTGGAGACCTCTGGGAGAGACCGAGATGGGCCATCCACTCGGCATTTCTGGCTGAAGATTGTTGCGAATGCCTCAGCCTTGTCTTTTGCAGATATATGCTGGGTTCCTCCATCATAGAGGATGGGGATATTTGTGGAGCTTCCTCCTCCAGTGAGTGTTTAATTGTCCACCACCATTCACGGCTGGGTGTGGCAGGACTGCAGAGCTTCGATCTGATGCGTTGGTTGTGGGATCGCTTAGCTCTATCTATTACTTGCTGCTTATGCTGTTTGGAACACAAGTAATTCTGTGTTGTAGCTTCACCAGGTTGACACCTAATTTTTCGGTCTGCCTGATGTTGCTCCTGGCATGCTCTCCTGTTCTCTTCATTGATCCAGGGTTGATCCCCTGGATTGGTGGTAATGGTAGAGTGGGGGATATGCCGGGCCATGAGGTTGTAGATTGTGGTTGAATACAATTCTGCTGCTGCGGATGGCCCACAGTACCTCATGGATGCCCAGTCTTGAGTTGCTCGATCTGTTCGAAGTCTATCCCATTGAGCACGGTGATAGTGCCACTCAGCACGATGGAGGTGAAGTGTTGGCTAGTGTGGACTTGAGAGATGAACAGGCACTTCCAACACTGATGAAGGTTCAACTCAATTTTATTAACTAACTTCTAACTAACTAACACACGATGACTGTGGGTCTAAATGATGCTAACTTAAACTAGAGACCGAAGCCTTGTCCGAACGTTGATTCTCTCAGCACGTGTTGTGAGTCTGTTTTGGGCTGGATGAGTTCTTGTTACACGCCAGAGGCAGCACCCAGAATGAGCGGGAACCGTGGTGCCCTCTGCCTTTATAGTGTGTGTATTCTAACTGGTGATTGGCTGCGGTCTTTGTACATGTTGATTGGTCCCTGTGTGTGTCCATCAGTGTGTGCCTGCACCATGATATGCTGGTGTATATTATGACAGGAGGGTATCCTCAATGTGAAGACGGGATTTTGTCTCCACAAGGACTGTGCGGTTGTCACTGCTACCGGCACGGTCATGGACAGATGCATCTGCAGCAGGGAGGTTGGTGAGGATGAGGTCAAGTACGTTTTTCCCTCTTGTTGGTTCCCTCACCACCTGCTGCAGTCCCAGTCTAGCAACTCTGTCCTTTAGGACCCGGCCAGCTCGGCCTGTGGTGATACTACCCAGCCAGTCTTGGTGATGGACATTGAAGTGGCGTGGGGATGCTGCACTTTGTCAAGGAGGCTTTGAGGGGCGTCCTTGAAGCATTTCCTCGGCCTTCCTGAGGCTCGCTCGCCGTGTCGAAGCTGCGAGTGGAGAGTTTGTGTCAGGCGTGCGGACAATGTGGCCCGCCCAGCCGAGCTGATCGAGTGTGGTCAACGCTCCGGCGCTCGGGGATGTTCGAAGCACCGAGCTGGTGGTCTACAGCAGTGACCACCCCCTCTCATAGGCTCTGAGCTGAGGGCCGATATACAGCAGGCACCTCAAAACCCGGGAGAGGTGCCGCCAGCACTGCCTCCGCAAGATCCTGCACAACCTGATCTACTGGACCACTAGGGCCTTTAGCCAGGAGAGAAGGCGCTAAACACAAGATATTGTGGGGAAGACTGATCTGGTTGACAAAGGATATGGGGGGAAGGCAGGATCAGGTTACCCAGTTGGAATGATCAGCCATGATCATAATGAAGCAGGCTTGAAGGGCTGAATGGCCTCCTCCTGCTCCTGTTTTCCGTGTTTCTATTATCCGCGAGAGGATCGGTGACCCTGTGATTAACATCTTTCACCTATGACATTCCTCAACTCCAAACCAAGTCATCCTCAGTTGTTTTCGGTGATTGGTGAAGATTGTGCTCGGGGCTCTGGTATCAAATCTCACTTCTAAAGTTAGCAAATGTGCGATTTAATGAGTCCAAACCATCTTTAAGCTGCTCCCTTTCTGTCTCTCTCTCTGTCATGCACACACACTCGTTCTTTCTTTCTTTCTTTCTCCCGCTCTCTCTCTTAGAGCAACTCGGTAACCTGATCCTGCTTTCCCCCCATATTCTTTCTCCCGCTCTCTCTCTTTCTCCCATTCTCTCTCTCTTTCTCTCTATTTCTCGCTCCCTCTCTTTCTTTCTCTCTGTCTCTCTCTCTCTTTCTCACTCGCTCTCTCTCCCTCTCTTTCTCTCTCTCTTACTTTTTCTCTTTCTCTCTATCTCTCTCTCTCCACATCTCACTCTTTTTCTCTCTCTCTCCCTTTCTCACTCTCCAGCTCTCACTCTTTCTTTCTTTCTCTCTCTCTTTCTCGCTCTCTTCATCTCTCACTCTTTCTTTCCCTCTCTCTCTTTCCCTCTCGCTCTCTCTCTTTCTCACTCGCTCTCTCTCTCCCTCTCTTTGTCTCTCTCTTTTTTTTAAATTCATTTTTTCCAATTAAGGGGCATATTTAGCATGGCCAATCCACCTAGCCTGCACATCTTTGGGTTGTGGGGGACGGAATCCACTCAAACACGGGGAGAATGTGCAAACTCCACACGGACAGTGACCCAGAGCTGGGATCGAACCTGGGACCTCGGCGCCGTGAGGCAGCAGGGGCAACTCACTGTGCCACCGTACTGCCCTTCTCTCTCTTTCTCACTCGTTCTCTCTCTCCCTCTCTCTCTCTTTCTCTCCCCCCTCTCTCTCTCCCCTTCTCTCTTTCTCGCTCTCTCCATCTTTCACTCTTTCTTTCTCTCTCTCTCTCTAGCTCTCTCCATCTCACTCTTCCTTTCTCTCTCTCCCTCCCCCCTCTCTCTTTCTCGCTCTCTCCATCTCTCGCTCTTTCTTTTTCTCTCTCTCTCTCTCCCCCCCTTTCTTTCTCGCTCTCTCCCTCTCTCCCTCTCTCTCCCTCCCCCCCCCCCCCCTCTCTCTTTCTCACGCTCTCTTTCTCTCTCGCACTTTCTCTCTCTCTCTATTTCTCTCTCTCCCTCTTTTTCACTCTCTCTCTTTCTCTCTCCCTACCCCTCTTTCTCTCTCGGGGGATGCTCAGGGACGTTACTTTTCTTTATATGAACATTAACCTGCACCTGGAGCCGTGTCAAGAGCATCCCCAAGGGTCGGGAGGCTTCGGTTAATGATTGTACGGTTGGTGCACAGCTTCCTCCTCTTTCCCCTTTCCACACCAGGCCTTCGGCTGAATCCTCAGCGGCCCAGGTCCAGGGAGGGCCCCAGCGACATTCTGGGTCATGGCAGCTCAAGGGGCAACAATCTCCTTTCCTCTCCAAATGAAAAAGTCAAAGCAGAAAAGGACAGAAACTAAATCAAGCAAAGATGCTCGGCAGGTCTGTCTGGCTCTGTGAAAGAGCAGGTTAACAGATCAAATAAAAACCCAAACCGCCACCTTCAGAAAAGAAACAATATCGCAGCTGTGCGCGTGTGACTCGACGATTCTGATAGTGTCGACTGTGAAATGAAATGAAAATCGCTTATTGTCACGAGTAGGCTTCAAATGAAGTTACTGTGAAAAGCCCCTAGTCGCCACATTCCGGCGCCTGTTCGGGGGAGGCTGGTACAGGAATCGAACCGTGCTGCTGGCCTGCCTTGGTCTGCTTTCGAAGCCAGCGATTTAGCCCTCTGCTAAACCCTGATTCACGTTTGGTTGCCCTCTCGTCCGGCAGTCCGCCGATTGAGGGATCGAAACCCTCTGCTGGATCTGAGCCCAAGGACTGAGGTTGGACTGAGGTCCAGTACGGGGGTGACTGTCGTTCAGATGAGATGCCAAACTTCTGTATTTGCCCTCTCACATGGGTGTCGATGTTCATATAGAATGTACAATGCAGAAGGAGGCCATTCAGCCCATCGAGTCTGCACCGGCCCTCGGAAAGAGAACCCTACTTAAGCTCACACCTCCACCCCATCCCTGTAACCCAGTAACCCCACCTCACCTTTATGGACACTCAGGGGCAATTTTTTACAATAATTTTTATTAGTGTCACAAGCAGGCTTACATTAACACCGCAATGAAGTTACTGTGAGAAGCCCCCAGTCGCCACACTCCGGCGCCTGTTCGGGTACACAGAGGGAGAATTCAGAATGTTCAATTCACCTAACAAGGACGTCTTTCGGGACTTGTGGGAGGAAACTGGAGCACCCGGGGAAACCCACGCAGACACGGGGAGAACGTGCAGACTCCGCACAGACAGTGACCCAGTGGGGAATCGAACCTGGGACCCTGGCACTGTGAAGCCACAGTGCTAACCACTGTGCTACCGTGCTGCCGGACTGGTGGCCCCCGATCTAATTCCTCTCAGCACGTCCTTCCACACCCAAGGATCTGTGCACACCCTCTGTCCCTCTGTCACTGCACACCCATTCTCATTGTGCCCATTCGAGTAGCCTCTGCCTATCACTTCTGCCAAAAGGTATCACCTCAGCCTTTCAAGTTAAATAGCGTCCCTCCATTCTGTGGCCTATCTGAACGACATTGCTGAGCCAGATAGGTTTCCATGACAATCCAGTAGTTTCACAACAATCACAGCGCTGGTCCCGCACCTGCGGGAGATGTTCACAGACTCGCTAGCTAGGGGCACACTGCCACCCATGTTAGCACAGGCCTCAATCTCGCTGATACCTAAGAAAGACAAAGACCCAACGGAATGTGGGTCATACAGACCCATATCTCTGCTGAACGCAGACGCCAAAATACTGGCCAAAATCCTAGCCAAAAGGCTGGAAGACTGTGTACCTGAGGTGGTCACAGAGGACCAGACGGGCTTCGTCAAAGGTAGACAGCTCACCTCGAACATCAGGCGCCTGCTGAACGTGATAATGACCCCCTCCGGGAAGAGAACACAAGAGGTGATCGTCTCCCTGGATGCAGAAAAGGCCTTCGACAGAGTCGAATGGAAATACCTCATAGAGGTACTGGAGCGGTTCGGGCTTGGAACAGGGTTCACCGCTTGGGTAAAGCTCCTATACAACGCTCCCATGGCGAGTGTACGGACCAACAATACCAACTCCCAATACTTCCAGCTGCACAGGGGCACCAGACAAGGATGCCCACTGTCCCCACTGCTGTTCGCACTAGCAATCGAACCGCTAGCAATTGCGCTCAGGGCAGCAAAAAATTGGAGGGGGATCCGAAGGGGAGGCAGAGAGCACAGAGTCTCACTCTATGCAGACGATCTGCTCCTCTACATCTCGGACCCACAAAGCAGCATGGACGGAATCATCGCGCTCCTGAAGGAGTTTGGAGCCTTCTCGGGCTACAAACTCAACATGAGCAAAAGCGAGATCTTCCCAGTACACCAGCAAGGGGGGGGGGGGCAGCACTAAAGGGGCTGCCGTTCAAACAAGCCCGACATAAATTCCGCTACCTGGGGATCCAAATAGCCCATGACTGGAAAGGGATCCACAAATGGAACCTCACCAGCCTGGCGGAGGAAGTAAAAAAGGACCTGCAAAGATGGAACACACTCCCACTCTCCCTCGCAGGAAGAGTCCAGACGATCAAAATGAACGTATTGCCCAGGTTCCTCTTCCTGTTTAGATCCATTCCGATCTACATCCCCAAGGCCTTCTTCATAGCGCTGGACAAACTTATCATGGCGTTCGTATGGGGGGGTAAAAATGCTAGGATCCCAAAGAAGGTCCTACAGAAAACAAAATCCAGGGGGGGGCTAGCCCTCCTGAATCTACAATTCTACCACTGGGCGGCAACAGCCGAGCGAGTAAGGGGATGGATCCAGGAGCCAGAAGCCGAGTGGGTGCGTGCGGAGGAGGCCTCCTGCATGGGGACCTCCCTCCGGGCCCTCGCCACGGCAGCACTCCCATCCCAACCCAAAAAACACTCCAGCAGCCTAGTGGTGACAGCCACCCTCCAATCCTGGAACCAACTGCGGCAGCAATTTGGCCTGAACAAAATGTCGGACAAGGCTCCCATCTGCAACAATCAGCACTGACTGACGCCACCTTCAAAAGGTGGAGACAGGACGGGGGGACACTGACAGTCAGGGACCTATACACGGACGACAGGATCGCAACACTGGACGAACTGACAGAGAAATTTCAGCTAGCTGGGGGGAACGAGCTACGGTACCTGCAGCTCAAAAACTTCCTACGAAAGGAGACAAGGACGTACCCACAACCGCCACGACAGACACTACTGGAAGACCTACTGGACGCAAGTATCCTGGAGAAAGGGAACTGTAGTGACATGTATGACCGACTGGTAGATAGGGACAACACCGTACTGGACGCAACAAGAAGGAAATGGGAGGACGACCTGAGGATGGAGATAGGGTGGGGACTCTGGAGCGAAGCACTGCATAGGGTCAACTCCACCTCCACGTGCGCAAGGCTCGGCCTGACGCAACTAAAAGTGGTACATAGAGCCCACTTAACAAGAAACCGTATGAGTAGGTTCTTCCCGGAGGTGGAGGACAGATGTGAACGGTGCCAAAGAGGCCCGGCCAACCACGCCCACATGTTCTGGTCTTGCCCCAGACTTGTGGAGTACTGGACAGCCTTCTTCGAGGTTATGTCCAAAGTGGTGGGGGTGAGGGTGGAGCCATGCCCGATAGTGGCGGTCTTCGGCGTTTCAGACCAGCCAGATCTATTCCTGGGGAGGAGGGCGGACGCCCTTGCCTTTGCCTCCCTGATCGCCCGCTGTAGAATCCTGTTTGGCTGGCGGTCAGCAGCACTGCCCAGAGCTGCAGACTGGCTGTCCGACCTCTCGGAATCTCTCCAAATGGAGAAAATCAAATTCGCCATCAGAGGGTCAGACGACGGCTTCCACAGAACGTGGGAGCCATTCATGCAATTGTTCCGGGACCTGTTTGTGGCCAACGTACAAGAGGAAGAATAGTCGGGGGAAGGTAGCCGGCGGGGAGGGGGGGGGGGGGGGGGGGGGGCTACGGGCTCGTTACGGGGGTTTGATGGCTAGCTAAGGCCCAAAACCAAACTAAATAAATGCCAATAAACATGTTGAGGAATGTAAAATATGTATGCCGGCGAAAAGGGGGAGGCCACAGTTATTACTACGAAGATGCTCACCTGTAAATATATATGTTAATTTTTGTGTGTTCTTTTTTTTTCTCTCTCTCTAACAATTTGTAATTTGAGGCTGTGAGGAAGTAAACCTCATCCCTCCGGAGTGAATGAGGCTGTGATGGAGTAAACCCCCCCCCAGAGAGAGAATGAACCTTCTGAACATTCACATCCAATTTGATCTCTGACCTTTGCGATGAACGAGTGTCTCTTATGGGGCTGGGTTAGAGGCGAGGTTACGACCTGACCTTTGACGTGAGTGGCAATCCATTGTTGCTGGGTGAGGTGAAGCACCTTCCACCTGTGATGACAGCGAGCAGTCCCAGACAGGATGAGTGTGCGGCAATCTAAATCCAGCTCTGGGCAACAGTAGGCTGCAAATGTGGCCTACAGTCCGTCACAGACTGTCTTGTCTAACGTGGAGCCGGTGGGGATCAGACGGAAGTGTGAGCATCACATTTAGGTTGTCTGAGGTACCGTTCTGAGGTGGAATGTTTCCAGGAGAGGAGGGACAGGTTTACTTTGTCTCTGAGCTTGATTCAGGTCAAGGTCCAAAGATATTCCATTCCACGCCGCAACCGGGCCTAAAATATTCACGTACAGAGTGCAGTACAGAGTGAATGAAACAGGAGACGGAAGGAGGAGACATAAAAGGCAAGCGAAAGGTGGAAAGAAGGAAAATCAGGAATAACGGAGATGGGAATGTGAAGCAGAGTTTTTTTCCTATTCAATCCGGGTATGTGGGGATCTATGGCCGGGCCAACCTTTATTGCCCATCCCTAATTGCCCTTGAACTGAGTGGCTGGCTTGGTCCTTTCTGAGTCATCCACATTGCTGTGGAGTCATGTGGACATGAATTGCCTCCTCGCAAACACAGCTGTGAACTTGATGGGTTTCTACGGCCACCAATGTCTGGCCGTCATTAGACTTTTCATTCCAGGTTTTTATTGAAATGAAATGAAAATCGCTTATTGTCACGAGTAGGCTTCAATGAAGTTACTGTGAAAAGCCCCTAGTCGCCACATTCCGGCGCCTGTCCGGGGAGGCTGGTACGGGAATCGAACCGTGCTGCTGGCCTGCTTGGTCTGTTTTAAAAGCCAGCGATTTAGCCTGGTGAGCTAAACCAGCCCCTGACCTATAGGACATGGAATCCACAAAACCTCCAATAGTGCAGAAGGAGGTCATTTGGCCCATCGAGTCTGAACCCACCTTCTGGAAGAACACCCTACCTAGGCCCACTCCCTCGCCCTATCCTCGTAACCCTACCTAACCCGCACACCTTTGGACTCTCGGAGGAAACCGGAGCACCCGGAGGAAACCCACGCAGACACTGTGGGGGCGGGGGGGATCGTGCAAACTCCACACAGTCACCCATGGTCAGAAACGAACCAAGATCCCTGGCACTGTGAGGCAGCAGTGCTAACCACTGTGCCACCATGTGGAGAGGGTGGAGGCTGCCGTACTTTAACATCGCACCCCAAGAGGCATCCACCTCCGACGGCGCTGCCCTGCGATCTCAACCAGGATTGCAGAGGCCGAAGTCACAGGCGTGGGAGTCGAACCCACGACTTGCTGGGCCTTAAACGTGGGCAGCTTCTTACAGAATCCCAACTGCCGAGAATGGAAGATAACGAGCAGGCCTCCACCATTCAAGGTCAGACGGGAAGGACGGTTCTCTTCCCCCCCCCCCCCCCCCACCCCTCCCCCCACCCCCGGGACCCCCTTGAGGAAGCCAGGAATAAACTAGCGCATAAACTTCGGTTCCAGGTAGCAACATTTCCTCTCGAGTGAGAGTTGCTAAAAATGGAGGCAGAGACTCATTTTGTTTTTCCACCAACGACAATTAAGCTAGCAGATGTAGACCACAAGGCCAACCTCCTCCCCAGCCACCGCTTCAACGGTCCCTGACCACATCCAGTGTGCCTGAGTGTGAGATCCTCCCCACCTATCATCTCCAGCACACACTGTAACTAAGTAGCTCAAAAAGAAAGAACTTGATAAACATCTCCCACCAAAGCCAACTGCAAATCTCAGCCGTTGGGGCGGCAAACGCAGCTGTCAGTGTTTAGATCCGAGCCAGGGGCTAGAAATATCACCTGGAGCAGATAGATGTCAAGACAGGCCCCTGAAGATCTGTCTTCCTCACACTGATAAGACACAGCGCTCGAGTTTAAAGGTGAACAATCTTGACGAAGCTGTTTACTTTTCCTCGGCACGGCCTAACGTGGCACATTACGTCACCTGTGCCATCTGGGGGAATGGGCGGTGGTCTGCGTGATCCCCCCCCAGGGGCTGGGTCCCAGCCAGCTGACTGAGGCCCCGACACTCGCAACTCCCGATTTCCCATCCAGGAACTCACTAAAGGTTCCCAGCGAGCCAGGGATTAGAGAACCCCAAAGTGTATCATGGAGTTCACCTGACCCACAACTTTTAATAGATTGTGGTGTGGGGAGCACACGGCCCACTCGACAGGTGTGGGTACAGCAGAAATGGAAAAGTATTTTGTAAAGCAAAAATGTTTATTCTATGAACTCAAATTAACCTTTTTAAAACATACAGTGAACATCTTAGCAACCATCAATTCAAATACAGCCCCCAAAGAATACAACACTAAGTAATCCTTGAGCTGTCCTTTTAACATCAATAAGACCTAAAAAAAAGAACGTTTAACAGAAGCACAGCAGGTTACAGTCACTACTGAGACCAGTTATTCGTTTTAAATCACCAAAGGATCGATTTGCAGTCTTTAGATTACAGAGAGAGAGAGACGCAGACACCTTCTGGCTGTGACTGCAGCTACCCAGCTCTGAACACGAAACTAAAACACACCCTGCAGCAAACAGCCTAAAACGAAAGTAAAAAGCTGACAGACAGCCCAGCTCCACCCACTCTCTGACATCACAATAAACACCCATTTCTTAAAGGTACACCCACTACAGACATTTATACACACACCCATTTATAAACACCCATTTCTTAAAGGTACTCTCACCTGACACAAAGAACTGACCCTCATTTCCCCCTACCGTACCCCAGCCCGAAGCAGCTGGGAGAGTCTGCCGGAGTCCTTTTCTCAAAAGGCAGCGTCTCTGAAGATGGTGGTTGTTTTAACCTCTCAGCATTGACAATCAACTTACCGTTGTTCCTTGAGGTTCAGGGATTTTTAAGTTGTTGATTTGATAAGTACACGGGGAGTCCACACCTTGTAAAATAAAAAAAAACGAGTTTTATTTACAGCACAATATATCCACAGCCCGGTAGATCCTGACTGGGTTCCTGATCTGGCCGTTGCCTTACTGGCCCCCATTTTATACAGAGATTACTAAAGATCCCTGAACCCTCGCGAGGAGCTCAAACTCCACAAGGAGCACGGGGTACCATCATTCTTGCTCGGCAGGACCCGTGCGGGATATTGCAGTTAATCTATTCGAATTGTAGTCTGGGCTCTTTGATGGGCGCAGAAAAGTTGCAGGATTCATTGATTTTCAAACACCGGAACCTTTCATCAAGGCCCTCGAACAGCAAGACTCCCCGAGCCAGCGATTCTTCATGAGGGAATCTACATGTGAGTTACAGAACCATTCATGAATGATGCACCCATGCAGACACAATCAGTAATACACACACAGTGACACACACTCAGTGACACACTCACAGTAACAATCACTCAGTAACAATCACTCAGTAACAATCACTCAGTAACAATCACTCAATAACAATCACTCAATAACACACACTCAGTAACAATCACTCAGTAACTCTCACGCAGTAACACTCACTCAGTAACACTCACTCAGTAACACGCACTCAGTAACATTGACTCAGTAACATTCACTCAGTAACACTCACTCAGTAACACTGACTCAGTAACACTCACTCAGTAACACACACTCAGTAACAATCACTCAGTAACACTGACTCAGTAACACTCACTCAGTAACACTCACACAGTCACACTGACTCAGTAACACTCACTCAGTAACACACACTCAGTAACAATCACTCAGTAACACACACTCAGTAACACTGACTTAGTAACACTCACTCAGTAACACACACTCAGTAACAATCACTTAGTAACTCTCACGCAGTAACACGCACTCAGTACCACACACTCAGTAACACTCACACAGTCACACTCACTCAATAACACTCACTCAGTAACACACACTCAGTAACACTGACTTAGTAACACTCACTCAGTAACACACACTCAGTAACAATCACTCAGTAACTCTCACGCAGTAACACGCACTCAGTAACACACACTCAGTAACACTCACACAGTCACACTCACTCAGTAACACTCACTCAGTAACACACACTCAGTAACAATCACTCAGTAACACTCACTCAGTAACACTCACACAGTCACACTCACTCAGTAACACTCACTCAGTAACACACACTCAGTAACAATCACTCAGTAACACACACTCAGTAACACTGACTCAGTAACACACACTCAGTAACACTCACTCAGTAACACTCACTCAGTAACACTCACTCAGTAACACTCACACAGTAACACACACTCAGTAACAATCACTCAGTAACACTGACTCAGTAACACTCACTCAGTAACACTCACACAGTCACACTGACTCAGTAACATTCACTCAGTAACACTGACTCAGTGACACACACTCAGTGACACACTCACAGTAACAATCACTCAGTAACAATCACTCAGTAACAATCACTCAGTAACAATCACTCAATAACAATCACTCAATAACACACACTCAGTAACAATCACTCAGTAACTCTCACGCAGTAACACTCACTCAGTAACACTCACTCAGTAACACGCACTCAGTAACATTGACTCAGTAACATTCACTCAGTAACACTCACTCAGTAACACTGACTCAGTAACACTCACTCAGTAACACACACTCAGTAACAATCACTCAGTAACACTGACTCAGTAACACTCACTCAGTAACACTCACACAGTCACACTGACTCAGTAACACTCACTCAGTAACACACACTCAGTAACAATCACTCAGTAACACACACTCAGTAACACTGACTTAGTAACACTCACTCAGTAACACACACTCAGTAACAATCACTTAGTAACTCTCACGCAGTAACACGCACTCAGTACCACACACTCAGTAACACTCACACAGTCACACTCACTCAATAACACTCACTCAGTAACACACACTCAGTAACACTGACTTAGTAACACTCACTCAGTAACACACACTCAGTAACAATCACTCAGTAACTCTCACGCAGTAACACGCACTCAGTAACACACACTCAGTAACACTCACACAGTCACACTCACTCAGTAACACTCACTCAGTAACACACACTCAGTAACAATCACTCAGTAACACTCACTCAGTAACACTCACACAGTCACACTCACTCAGTAACACTCACTCAGTAACACACACTCAGTAACAATCACTCAGTAACACACACTCAGTAACACTGACTCAGTAACACACACTCAGTAACACTCACTCAGTAACACTCACTCAGTAACACTCACTCAGTAACACTCACACAGTAACACACACTCAGTAACAATCACTCAGTAACACTGACTCAGTAACACTCACTCAGTAACACTCACTCAGTCACACTGACTCAGTAACATTCACTCAGTAACACGCACTCAGTAACAATCACTCAGTAACACTCACTCAGTAACACTCACTCAGTAACGCACACTCAGTAACACTGACTCAGTAACACTCACTCAGTAACGCACACTCAGTAACACTCACACAGTCACACTCACTCAGTAACACTCACTCAGTAACACACACTCAGTAACAATCACTCAGTAACACACACTCAGTAACACTGACTCAGTAACACTCATTCAGTAACACACACTGAGTAACACTCACTCAGTAACACTGACTCAGTAACACTCACACAGGAACACTCACTCAGTAACACACACACACAGTAACACTCACTCAGTAACACTCACTCAGTAACAGGCAGAAACACACACTGAGTAACACTCACTCAGTAACACTCACTCAGCAACAGGCAGAAACACACACTGAGTAACACACACTCAGTAACACTCACTCAATAACACTGACTCAGTAACACACACTGAGTAACACTCACTCAATAATACTGTCTCAGTAACACTCACTCAGTAACACTCACTCAATAACACTGTCTCAGTAACACTCACTCAGTAACACTCACTCAGTAACACTCACTGAGTAACACTCACAGTCACACTGACTCAGTAACACTCACTCAGTAACAATCACTCAGTAACACTGACTCAGTAACACTCACTCAGTAACACTCACACAGTCACACTGACTCAGTAACACTCACTCAGTAACACGCACTCAGTAACACACACTCAGTAACACTCACACAGTCACACTCACTCAGTCACACTCACTCAGTAACACACACTCAGTAACACTGACTTAGTAACATTCACTCAGTAACACACACTCAGTAACAATCACTCAGTAACTCTCACGCAGTAACACGCACTCAGTAACACACACTCAGTAACACTCACACAGTCACACTCACTCAGTAACACTCACTCAGTAACACACACTCAGTAACAATCACTCAGTAACACTCACTCAGTTACACTCACTCAGTAACACTGACTCAGTAACGCACACTCAGTAACACTCACACAGTCACACTCACTCAGTAACACTCACTCAGTAACACACACTCAGTAACACACACTCAGTAACACTGACTCAGTAACACTCATTCAGTAACACACACTGAGTAACACTGACTCAGTAACACTGACTCAGTAACACTCACACAGTAACACTCACTCAGTAACACTCACTCAGTAACAGGCAGAAACACACACTGAGTAACACTCACTCAGTAACACTCACTCAGCAACAGGCAGAAACACACACTGAGTAACACTCACTCAGTAACACTCACTCAGTAACAGGCAGAAACACACACTGAGTAACACTCACTCAGTAACACTCACTCAGTAACAGGCAGAAACACACACTGAGTAACACTCACTCAGTAACACTCACTCAGTAACAGGCAGAAACACACACTGAGTAACACTCACTCAATAACACTCACTCAGCAACAGGCAGAAACACACACTCAGTAACACTCACAAATAACACTGTCTCAGTAACACTCACTCAGTAACACACACTCAGTAACACTGACTCAGTAACACTCACTCAGTAACACTGACACAGTCACACTGACTCAGTAACACTCACACAGTAACACACACTCAGTAACAATCACTCAGTAACACTGACTCAGTAACACTCACTCAGTAACACTCACACAGTCACACTGACTCAGTAACACTCACTCAGTAACACGCACTCAGTAACAATCACTCAGTAACACTCACTCAGTAACACTCACTCAGTAACACTCACTCAGTAACGCACACTCAGTAACACTCACACAGTCACACTCACTCAGTAACACTCACTCAGTAACACACACTCAGTAACAATCACTCAGTAACACATACTCAGTAACACTGACTCAGTAACACTCATTCAGTAACACACACTGAGTAACACTCACTCAGTAACACTGACTCAGTAACACTCACACAGGAACACTCACTCAGTAACACACACACACAGTAACACTCACTCAGTAACACTCACTCAGTAACAGGCAGAAACACACACTGAGTAACACTCACTCAGTAACACTCACTCAGCAACAGGCAGAAACACACACTGAGTAACACTCACTCAGTAACACTCACTCAGTAACAGGCAGAAACACACACTGAGTAACACTCACTCAGTAACACTCACTCAGTAACAGGCAGAAACACACACTGAGTAACACTCACTCAGTAACACTCACTCAGTAACAGGCAGAAACACACACTGAGTAACACTCACTCAGTAACACTCACTCAGCAACAGGCAGAAACACACACTCAGTAACACTCACAAATAACACTGTCTCAGTAACACTCACTCAGTAACACACACTCAGTAACACTGACTCAGTAACACTCACTCAGTAACACTCACTCAATAACACTGTCTCAGTAACACTCACTCAGTAACACTCACTCAATAACACTCTCAGTAACACTCACTCGGTAACACTCACTCAGTAACACTCACTCAGTAACACTCACTCAATAACACTCACTCAGTAACACTCACTCAATAACACTGTCTCAGTAACACTCACTCAGTAACACTCACTCAATAACACTGTCTCAGTAACACTCACTCAGTAACACTTACTCAGTAACACACACTCAGTAACACACTCAGTAACACACACTCAGTTACACTCACTCAGTAATACTCACTCAGTAACACACACTCAGTAACAATCACTCAGTAACTCTCACGCAATAACACGCACTCAGTAACACACACTCAGTAACACTCACACAGTCACACTCACTCAGTAACACTCACTCAGTAACACACACTCAGTAACAATCACTCAGTAACACTCACTCAGTAACACTCACAGTCACACTCACTCAGTAACACTCACTCAGTAACACACACTCAGTAACAATCACTCAGTAACACACACTCAGTAACACTGACTCAGTAACACACACTCAGTAACACTCACTCAGTAACACTCACTCAGTAACACTCACTCAGTAACACTCACACAGTCACACTGACTCAGTAACACTCACACAGTAACACTCACTCAGTAACACACACTCAGTAACAATCACTCAGTAACACTGACTCAGTAACACTCACACAGTAACACTCACTCAGTAACACTCACTCAGTAACAATCACTCAGTAACACTGACTCAGTAACACTCACTCAGTAACACTCACACAGTCACACTGACTCAGTAACACTCACTCAGTAACAATCACTCAGTAACACTCACTCAGTAACACTCACTCAGTAACACTCACTCAGTAACGCACACTCAGTTAAACTCACACAGTCACACTCACTCAGTAACACTCACTCAGTAACACACACTCAGTAACAATCACTCAGTAACACACACTCAGTAACACTGACTCAGTAACACTCATTCAGTAACACACACTGAGTAACACTCACTCAGTAACACTGACTCAGTAACACTCACTCAGTAACACTCACACAGTCACACTGACTCAGTAACACTCACTCAGTAACACGCACTCAGTAACAATCACTCAGTAACACTCACTCAGTAACACTCACTCAGTAACACTCACTCAGTAACGCACACTCAGTAACACTCACACAGTCACACTCACTCAGTAACACTCACTCAGTAACACACACTCAGTAACAATCACTCAGTAACACACACTCAGTAACACTGACTCAGTAACACTCACACAGGAACACTCACTCAGTAACACACACACACAGTAACACTCACTCAGTAACACTCACTCAGTAACAGGCAGAAACACACACTGAGTAACACTCACTCAGTAACACTCACTCAGCAACAGGCAGAAACACACACTGAGTAACACACACTCAGTAACACTCACTCAATAACACTGACTCAGTAACACACACTGAGTAACACTCACTCAATAACACTGTCTCAGTAACACTCACTCAGTAACACTCACTCAATAACACTGTCTCAGTAACACTCACTCAGTAACACTCACTCAGTAACACTCACTGAGTAACACTCACAGTCACACTGACTCAGTTACACTCACTCAGTAACAATCACTCAGTAACATTGACTCAGTAACACTCACTCAGTAACACTCACACAGTCACACTGACTCAGTAACACTCACTCAGTAACACGCACTCAGTAACACACACTCAGTAACACTCACACAGTCACACTCACTCAGTCACACTCACTCAGTAACACACACTCAGTAACACTGACTTAGTAACATTCACTCAGTAACACACACTCAGTAACAATCACTCAGTAACTCTCACGCAGTAACACGCACTCAGTAACACACACTCAGTAACACTCACACAGTCACACTCACTCAGTAACACTCACTCAGTAACACACACTCAGTAACAATCACTCAGTAACACTCACTCAGTAACACTCACTCAGTAACACTGACTCAGTAACGCACACTCAGTAACACTCACACAGTCACACTCACTCAGTAACACTCACTCAGTAACACACACTCAGTAACACACACTCAGTAACACTGACTCAGTAACACTCATTCAGTAACACACACTGAGTAACACTGACTCAGTAACACTGACTCAGTAACACTCACACAGTAACACTCACTCAGTAACACTCACTCAGTAACAGGCAGAAACACACACTGAGTAACACTCACTCAGTAACACTCACTCAGCAACAGGCAGAAACACACACTGAGTAACACTCACTCAGTAACACTCACTCAGTAACAGGCAGAAACACACACTGAGTAACACTCACTCAGTAACACTCACTCAGTAACAGGCAGAAACACACACTGAGTAACACTCACTCAGTAACACTCACTCAGTAACAGGCAGAAACACACACTGAGTAACACTCACTCAATAACACTCACTCAGCAACAGGCAGAAACACACACTCAGTAACACTCACAAATAACACTGTCTCAGTAACACTCACTCAGTAACACACACTCAGTAACACTGACTCAGTAACACTCACTCAGTAACACTGACACAGTCACACTGACTCAGTAACACTCACACAGTAACACACACTCAGTAACAATCACTCAGTAACACTGACTCAGTAACACTCACTCAGTAACACTCACACAGTCACACTGACTCAGTAACACTCACTCAGTAACACGCACTCAGTAACAATCACTCAGTAACACTCACTCAGTAACACTCACTCAGTAACACTCACTCAGTAACACACACTCAGTAACACTGACTCAGTAACACTCATTCAGTAACACACACTGAGTAACACTCACTCAGTAACACTGACTCAGTAACACTCACACAGGAACACTCACTCAGTAACACACACACACAGTAACACTCACTCAGTAACACTCACTCAGTAACAGGCAGAAACACACACTGAGTAACACTCACTCAGTAACACTCACTCAGCAACAGGCAGAAACACACACTGAGTAACACACACTCAGTAGCACTCACTCAATAACACTGACTCTGTAACACACACTGAGTAACACTCACTCAATAACACTGTCTCAGTAACACTCACTCAGTAACACTCACTCAATAACACTGTCTCAGTAACACTCACTCAGTAACACTCACTCAGTAACACTCACTGAGTAACACTCACAGTCACACTGACTCAGTAACACTCACTCAGTAACAATCACTCAGTAACACTGACTCAGTAACACTCACTCAGTAACACTCACACAGTCACACTGACTCAGTAACACTCACTCAGTAACACGCACTCAGTAACACACACTCAGTAACACTCACACAGTCACACTCACTCAGGCACACTCACTCAGTAACACACACTCAGTAACACTGACTTAGTAACATTCACTCAGTAACACACACTCAGTAACAATCACTCAGTAACTCTCACGCAGTAACACGCACTCAGTAACACACACTCAGTAACACTCACACAGTCACACTCACTCAGTAACACACACTCAGTAACAATCACTCAGTAACACTCACTCAGTAACACTCACTCAGTAACACTGACTCAGTAACGCACACTCAGTAACACTCACACAGTCACACTCACTCAGTAACACTCACTCAGTAACACACACTCAGTAACACACACTCAGTAACACTGACTCAGTAACACTCATTCAGTAACACACACTGAGTAACACTGACTCAGTAACACTGACTCAATAACACTGACTCAGTAACACTCATTCAGTAACACACACTGAGTAACACTGGCTCAGTAACACTGACTCAGTAACACACACACAGTCACACTGACTCAGTAACACTCACTCAGTAACACTCACTCAGTAACACTCACTCAGTAACACTCACTCAGTAACACACACTCAGTGACACACTCAGTAACACTGACTCAGTAACACTCATTCAGTAACACACACTGAGTAACACTGACTCAGTAACACTGACTCAGTAACACTCACACAGTCACACTGACTCAGTAACACTCACACAGTCACACTCACTCAGTAACACTCACGCAGTAACACGCACTCAGTAACACTCACACAGTCACACTCACTCAGTAACACTCACTCAGTAACACACACTCAGTAACACACACTCAGTAACACTGACTCAGTAACACTCATTCAGTAACACACACTGAGTAACACTGACTCAGTAACACTGACTCAGTAACACTCACACAGTAACACTCACTCAGTAACACTCACTCAATAACAGGCAGAAACACACACTGAGTAACACTCACTCAGTAACACTCACTCAGCAACAGGCAGAAACACACACTGAGTAACACTCACTCAGTAACACTCACTCAGTAACAGGCAGAAACACACACTGAGTAACACTCACTCAGTAACACTCACTCAGTAACAGGCAGAAACACACACTGAGTAACACTCACTCAGTAACACTCACTCAGTAACAGGCAGAAACACACACTGAGTAACACTCACTCAGTAACACTCACTCAGCAACAGGCAGAAACACACACTCAGTAACACTCACAAATAACACTGTCTCAGTAACACTCACTCAGTAACACACACTCAGTAACACTGACTCAGTAACACTCACTCAGTAACACTCACTCAATAACACTGTCTCAGTAACACTCACTCAGTAACACTCACTCAATAACACTCTCAGTAACACTCACTCGGTAACACTCACTCAGTAACACTCACTCAGTAACACTCACTCAATAACACTCACTCAGTAACACTCACTCAATAACACTGTCTCAGTAACACTCACTCAGTAACACTCACTCAATAACACTGTCTCAGTAACACTCACTCAGTAACACTTACTCAGTAACACACACTCAGTAACACACTCAGTAACACACACTCAGTTACACTCACTCAGTAATACTCACTCAGTAACACTGACTCAGTAACACTCACTCAATAACACTGTCTCAGTAACACTCACCCAGTAACACACACTCAGTAACACACTCAGTAACACTGACTCAGTTACACTCACTCAGTAATACTCACTCAGTAATACTCACTCAGTAATACTCACTCGGTAATACTCACACAGTAACATTCACTCAGTAACACCTACTCAGTAACACTGTCTCAGTAACACTCACTCAGCAACAGGCAGAAACACACACTCAGTAACACTCACTCAATAACACTGACTCAGTAACACACACTGAGTAACACACACTGAGTAACACACACTGAGTAACACACACTGAGTAACACTAACTCAGTAACACACACTGAGTAACACACACTGAGTAACACACACTGAGTAACACTAACTCAGTAACACTCACTCAATAACACTCACTCAGTAACACACACACACAATCACACACTTGGTAACACACAATTAGTCACACACACTGAGTAACACTCACTTAGTAACACTGACTCAGTAACACACCCTCAGTAACACTCACTCAGTAACACTCACTCAATAACACTGTTTCAGTAACACTCACTCAGTAACACTTACTCAGTAACACTGACTCAGTAACACACCCTCAGTAACACTGACTCAGTAACACTGTCTCAGTAACACTCACTCAGTAACACTCACTCAGTAACACTGACTCAGTAACACACCCTCAGTAACACTCACTCAGTAACACTCACTCAGTAACACTGACTCAGTACCACTCACTCAGTAACACTGACTCAGTAACACTCACTCAGTAACACTGACTCAGTAACACACACACAGTGACACACCCTCAGTAACACTCACTCAGTAACACTGACTCAGTAACATTGACTCAGTAACACTCACTCAGTAACACGCAGAAACACTCATACAGTAACACTCACACACAGTAACATTCACTCAGTAACACACACTCAGTAACACTGACTCAGTAACACACTCAGTAACACTGACTCAGTAACACTCACTCAGTAACACGCAGAAACACTCATACAGTAACACTCACACACAGTAACATTCACTCAGTAACACACACTCAATAACAGACACTCAGTAACAGACACTCAGTAACACTGACTCAGTAACACACTCAGTAACACACTCAGTAACAGACACTCAGTAACAGACACTCAGTAACACTGACTCAGTAACACACTCAGTAACACTGACTCAGTAACACTCACTCAGTAACACGCAGAAACACTCATACAGTAACACTCACACACAGTAACATTCACTCAGCAACACACACTCAGTAACAGACACTGAGTAACGGTGTGAGTGTTACTGAGTGAATGTTAGTGTGGGAGTGAGTGTTACTCAGTGTGTGTTACTGAGTGTATGTTACTGAGTTGTGCGTTTCACACACACTGAGTAACACACACTCTGCATAGACAGTGACCCAAGCCGGGAATCAAACCTGCGACCCTGGCACTGTGAAACAACAGTGCTAGCCCTTGTACTACCATGCTGCTTAGTATCAGTAAGCACCTCTTTCGGGACTTATGGGTGGAAACCGGAGCAGCCGGAGGGAACCCACATGGACGCGGGGAGGATGTGCAGACTCCGCAGAGACATTGAACCAAGCCAAGAATCGAACCCAGCGTTTGGTGCTGTGAAGCAACAGTGCTAACCATGGAGGGAGTACAGAGGCCGGGTTCGTGCATCGAATCAGTGTAGGAAGTGTGGAGGGTGAAGGGGTGGCATTTCCTGGCGGTAGCTGTGGGACAGGTGCCGTGTAACAGATAGTCTGTGATAAGCAGCCACCCTCAGCGCCAATCTGTATCAGACCATTCAACCCACTGTAAAAACTGGCAGCACATCATAGGAAAGGATGTGCCTGTTGACATCAAGTCTTGGCTAATCTCAAAGTTCAGATACACAATGATTTCAGGGTTACAGTGAATGAATATGCACGCACAGAGTGTGTAGTGATTAAGGTTTGAGGAGTTACAGGTGCAGATTGCCACGTGGAAATAGGATGATAACCGAGATTCTGTGATTCTGAAAAAGTCTTTGTTCACCTGACAGTACGAGAGGCAAAATGTTTTTTCCCTTTCGCTGAACAAACATCAAATACCACCACCCTTAAAGATCACAGACCCACAGAATTGTTACGGGGCAGAACGAGACCATTCGGCCCACAGTGTCTGCCCGGCTATCCCAACTAACAGCCCCGCCCGCTGTATCCCTATTCACATAATCATCGAGTGCCCCCCCTCAATGCCTGGATTGAACCTGTCTCCACTACACTTCCATACATTGCATTCCAGACACCAACCACTTAATTCATGATGGCCAATCCACCTAACCTGCACATCTTTGGACTGTGGGAGGAAACCGGAGCATCCGGAGGAAACCCACGCAGGCACGGGGAGAACGTGCAGACTCCGCACAGACAGTCACCCAGGGCCGAAATTGAACCCGGATCCCTGGCGCTGTGAGGTAGCAGTGCTAACCACTGTGCCACCGTGCCGCCCAAATTGCATTTGCTTGTTTGCCCTCGTGGTCTTGATCCCTTTACCAGTGGGAACAGTTTCTTCCTGTCGACTCTGTCCAGCCCACGCCATGGTTTTGAACATATCTATCAACGCTCACCTTAGATTTCATCCATCCTATATTTCGCTCAGGGTTATTCTATAAACCATCTAAATCTCTTCATAGGATTCCAGTCTTTAACTCATGATTGGGTATCTGTTATATAAACCACCCAAACCCCTTGATTAGATTCCAGTCTGTAACTCACTCCCGGGTATCTGTTATTCTATATATAAACCACCCCGAACCCCTCGATTAGATTCCAGTCTATAACTCACTCCCGGGTATCTGTTATTCTATGTATAAACCATCCCGAACCCCTCGATTAGATTCCAGTCTATAACTCACTCCCGGGTATCTGTTATTCTATATATAAACTACCCCGAACCCCTCGATTAGATTCCAGTCTATAACTTACTCCCAGGTATCTGTTATTCTATATATAAACCACCCCAAACCCCTCGATTCGATTCCAGTCTATAACTCACTCCCAGGTATCTGTTATTCTATATATAAACCACCCCAAACCCCTCTATTAGATTCCAGTCTGTAACTCACTCCCGGGTATCTGTTATTCTATATATAAACCACCCCGAACCTCTCGATTAGATTCCAGTCTGTAACTCACTCCCGGGTATCTGTTCTATATATAAACCAGCCGAACCCCTCGATTAGATTCCAGTCTGTAACTCACTCCCGGGTATCTGTTATTCTAGATATAAACCACCCCAAACCCCTTGATTAGATTCCAGTCTGTAACTCACTCCTAGGTATCTGTTATTCTATATATAAACCACCCAAACCCCTCGATTAGATTCCAGTCTGTAACTCACTGCCGGGTATCTGTTATTCTATATATTAAACCACCCAAACCCCTCGATTAGATTCCAGTCTGAAACTCACTCCCAGGTATCTGTTATTCTATATATAAACCATCCGAACCCCTCGATTAGATTCCAGTCTGTAACTCACTCCCGGGTATCTGTTATTCTATATATAAACCACCCCGAACCCCTCGATTAGATTCCAGTCTATAACTCACTCCTGGGTATCTGTTATTCTATATATAAGCAACCCCGAACCCCTCGATTAGATTCCAGTCTGTAACTCACTCCCGGGTATCTGTTATTCTATATATAAACCACCCCGAACCCCTCGATTAGATTCCAGTCTGTAACTCACTCCCGGGTATCTGTTATTCTATATATAAACCACCCCGAACCCCTCGATTAGTTTCCAGTCTGTAACTCACTCCCGGGTATCTGTTATTCTATATCTAAACAACCCAAACACCTCGATTAGATTCCAGTCTGTAACTCACTCCCGGGTATCTGTTATTCTATATATAAACCACCCCGAACCCCTCGATTAGATTCCAGTCTGTAACTCACTCCTGGGTATCTGTTATTCTATATATAAACCACCCTGAACGCCTCGATTAGATTGCAGTCGGTAACTCACTCCCGGGTATCTGTTATTCTATATATAAACCACCCAAACCCCTCCATTAGATTCCAGTCTGTAACTCACTCCAGGGTATCTGTTATTCTATATATAAACCACCCAAACCCCTCGATTAGATTCCAGTCTATAACTCACTCCCGGGTATCTGTTATTCTATATCTAAACCACCCAAACCCTCGATTAGATTCCAGTCTGTAACTCACTCCCGGGTATCTGTTATTCTATATATAAACCATCCTGAACCCCTCGATTAGATTCCAGTCTGTAACTCACTCCCGGGTATCTGTTATTCTATATATAAACCACCCAAACACCTCGATTAGATTCCAGTCTGTAACTCACTCCCGGGTATCTTTTATTCTATATCTAAACAACCCAAACACCTCGATTAGATTCCAGTCTGTAACTCACTCCCGGGTATCTGTTATTCTATATATAAACCACCCCGAACCCCTCGATTAGATTCCAGTCTGTAACTCACGCCTGGGTATCTGTTATTCTATATCTAAACCACCCAAACCCCTCGATTAGATTCCAGTCTGTAACTCACTCCAGGGTATCTGTTATTCTATATATAAACCACCCAAACCCCTCCATTAGATTCCAGTCTGTAACTCACTCCCGGGTATCTGTTATTCTATATATAAACCACCCAAACCCCTTGATTAGATTCCAGTCTGTAACTCACTCCCGGGTATCTGTTATTCTATATATAAACCACCCCGAACCCCTCGATTAGATTCCAGTCTATAACTCACTCCTGGGTATCTGTTATTCTATATATAAACCACCCCGAACCCCTCGATTAGATTCCAGTCTGTAACTCACACCCGGGTATCTGTTATTCTATATATAAACCACCCTGAACCCCTCGGTTAGATTCCAGTCTGTAACTCACTCCCGGGTATCTGTTATTCTATATATAAACCACCCCGAACCCCTCGATTAGATTCCAGTCTGTAACTCATTCCCGGGTATCTGTTATTCTATATATAAACCACCCCGAACCCCTCGATTAGATTCCAGTCTATAACTCACTCCTGGGTATCTGTTATTCTATATATAAGCCACCCCGAACCCCTTGATTAGATTCCAGTCTGTAACTCACTCCTGGGTATCTGTTATTCTAGATATAAACCACCCCGAACCCCTCGATTAGATTCCAGTCTATAACTCACTCCTGGGTATCTGTTACTCTATATATAAACCACCCAAACCCCTGGATTAGATTCCAGTCTATAACTCACTCCTGGGTATCTGTTATTCTATAAATAAGCCACCCCGAACCCCTGGATTAGATTCCAGTCTGGAACTCACTCCCACCTCTCCATTATCCTATATCCAACCATCCAAACCCTTTGGCTATGACTCACTACTTGTTATTCTCCATACAAACCACCCATTAGCCCTATAATTCACTCCCGGGTGTCCATGATTCTACAAATATGCCACCAAAAGTCTCGATTAGATTGCACTCCGCACCTTCCGCTATTTTAACACCCTGGCACACGGATGAGATTGCAACTGGTAAATAAAATAATAGCTAGGCTGTAGATAAGGAGGCAGTGAACAGGAAAAGATGATCAGATTGTCACCTCCTGTCAGAGGCACTGAGAGTGTGGCTGGAGCTGATGGCGCTGCCAGGTCAGGGTTCCTGTTCAGGTGACCAACTGCCGTTTCACTGAGGCCCTGGGTTTGAGGTGAGGCAGCCTGGGCGGGGCTGGAAAGCAGCAGTTTCCACTGTTAGTGGACTTCTGTGCTCACACGTCTGGAGCTGGCTGATCACTCGCTCATCTGATAAGGAAGAGCTGCCGATACCGTTGGCAGCCGGCCCTTTTGTCGATGTTATCTGAAGTAACTGAGAAGCGAAAATAGAAAACCGAACTGCAGGCCCCCCCCCCCCACGCACTGGCTTCCCCGAGCAGGAAAATAAGGGATAGCAGGGGAATCAGGGGAGCGGCACTCAGCCGTGACGCTCAAAGTGTTGTCCGGCCGTCCGCGAGGGTCCAAAAGGCAAGTCGCTGAGGCGCATTTCCACAGCCCGGGTCACACGGGAGAGCAGGTCAGGATCCCTCACCCCCCCCCCCCCCCCCCCAGTCAGGCGCCACACCGTATAGGGCTCCTGTGTCCTCCATGGCTGGGGACATGACCTCCATGGCTGGGAACATGACCTCCATGGCTGGGGACGTGACCTCCCTGGCTGGGGACATGACCTCCATGGCTGGGGACGTGACCTCCCTGGCTGGGGACGTGACCTCCCTGGCTGGGGACATGACCTCCATGGCTGGGGACGTGACCTCCATGGCTGGGGACGTGACCTCCCTGGCTGGGGACATGACCTCCCTGGCTGGGGACGTGACCTCCCTGGCTGGGGACGTGACCTCCCTGGCTGGGGACGTGACCTCCCTGGCTGGGACGTGACCTCCCTGGCTGGGGCGTGACCTCCCTGGCTGGGGACGTGACCTCCCTGGCTGGGGACATGACCTCCATGGCTGGGAACGTGACCTCCATGGCTGGGGACATGGCCATGGCTGGAGACATAACCATGGCTGGAGACATGACCTCCATGGCTGGGGACATGGGCTTCACGGTGCAGGGCTCCAACTGCGGCAGAGGAGACGGGGCTTCTGGATCTCACTCCCGCTGCCCCGCTATTCCCTGGGCCCCCTGGACACCCGTAGGGAAGAGGGCCGGCAGGAACGCAGCCTGGGGCCCTCCACCCAGGAGACCCTGGTGGTGTGTGCAGTCCATCTGACACTCTCCTCCCTATGAGTAACGTATCTCCAGCCCTGCACGCAGAGGAGTGCAGCACGGCATCACCTGTACAGCCTGAAGGTAGGCCTGGAGCCTCAAGGTCTAGGCTCCCGTCCCCGGTGATGAGGGAGACGGTGTGCCATTCGCTGGCGGTGGGATTCTCTGCCCCAGCCGCTGCCAATGGAAGTGCCCGCCGAGGCCGCCTCGCTTCACCAGTAAACCCGCTGGTGGGAAACGCTGTTGGTAGGCCCAGATAATCGCACTGCCAGCGAGCGCCCGGCCAACTCCGGCCTATAACTACATACAGGCTGCCAGAATGTGTTCCAGGGTCCAGGGTCAACTCTACAGTTCCAGGGCCGATTCTGCCGGGATGCCTGCACTCAGCCTTCCCCCCCCCCCCCCCCCCCCCTCTCCCGGATCCACAAACTGTGGCCTGGCTGGTGGATCGGGTCAGGTGTCCCTTTGAAACCTCGCCCCCATGACGGGACCCGCTACCTCACGCGCACTGCAAGATCCCGCACACTGCAATGCGATAATGACCAGAAAAATCTGTCTTACACTTTTAAAAAACCTTCATTCCAAGAGATGCTGGCTGGTCCATCCCCCAATTGCCCCTTGAGAAGGTGACGACGAGCTGCCTCCTTCCACCCGCTACAGGCCCCGTGGCCCGTGTGCAACCACCGCGCGGACGTTGGTTGAGGGGAGAACTATTGTCCGTGATACCTCCTCCCAGAGCGTTGGTGCCTAAATGGTTAATTGTATTTGTTCAAGAAGTGGTTGTGAAGCTCGTTGGGCGCCCCCCCCCCCCCCCACCCCCACCCCCACCCCCCACACCCCTCCCTCCCCATGTTGTGAGAGGTGCTGTAGTTTTACTTTTAGTGATGACGTCCATGTGCGATCGGGAGGGATTATGAAAATGAAAATCACTTATTGTCACGAGTAGGCTTCAATGAAGTTACTGTGAAAAGCCCCTAGTCGCCACATTCCGGCGCCTGTTCGGGGAGGCTGGTACGGGAATCGAACCGTGCTGCTGGCCTGCCTTGGTCTGCTTTCAAAGCCAGCGATTTAGCCCAGTGTGCTAAACAGCCCCTGGCAAAGTGGGTAACGTCCCTGCTTCTGAGCCAGGAGGTGCGGGATCAGACCCCACCCCAGGGAGCGGGAACTTCCGTGCCCCACCCCACCCCACCCCGGGCAGGAAAATCCCACTCAGGACGTGACGGGCGAGGAAGGTGCGTTCGTAAGGCGGCCAAACCGGTTGAGTGCATCAACCCTGCGAAATCCTTCCCGACGCGGCCAATGGCTGGCGGTAAGAGCGGGGAGTGTCCCCTGGTCATCCGCGCAACGGGAAGAAACCTGGAGCTGTAACTCCAGCCTAAAAACATGCACGAGGAGGGGCCACAGCAACGTGGACTCCCGGGGCGATCTGCAAACTGAGCAAGTCGTTGGTGTCCAACCGATTGGCTGTCAGTACTCAGACCGTCCACAAGGTGGCGTGGGAGCTTCACTGTATCCAGCTTTCTCTGTGGCTACATCACAGACAGATGTCGATAGACGCGGGCGGGAAGAGGGGGTGGGGGTGGGAAGGGGGGGTGGGGGCGGTGGGAGCTGTGACGATTTACTTTGGTAGCTTCGGGAATAAATCAGTTCGGACCAGTATTCTTATTTCAATCATTTTTCCCGTTTTTCTGTCCTTCTGGATGGGGAAAAGGATTGCTGATACCCTGTCTTGGAAACAAAAGGCCTCTGCAGTCAGTCTCACCTGCTGTCTGGCTCTACGAAGCGTGACAGAGGAAAGGGACTGGTGGGGGTGAGGCTTCTGGGCCTAGTCGCTCCAATGTCCTGGGCTGTGGAATTGAGCATCAGTGGCTTGCGTTCCGAACCGTCGCAGGACACTGGACAACTTTGAGAATCACGAGTCTGACCCCACGCCCCTCCATTTATAATAATAATAACAACTTTTTACTGTCACAAGTTTGAAGTTACTGTGAAAAGCCCATAGTCGCCACATTCTGGCGCCTGTTCGGGTAAGCTGGTACGGGAATTGAACCCGCGCTGCTGGCCTCGTTCTGCATCACAAACCAGCTGTCTAGCCCACTGAGCTAAACCAGTGCTGGAGCCAGCCGAGCCATCAGCGGCGCACGGTGGCACAGTGGTTAGCACTGCTGCCTTGCTGTGCCAGGGACCCATGTTCGATTCCGGCCTCGGGTGACTGTCTGTGCGGAGTCTGCACGTCCTCCCCCGTGTCTGCGTGGGTTTCCTCCGGGTGTTCCGGGTTCCTCCCACAGTCCAAAGATGCGCAGGTTTGGTGGATTGGCCGTGCTAAATTGCCCCCTTGGTATCCAGGCATGTGCAGGTTAGGTGTAGTTAGGCGTTTGCAAGGGATAGGGTAGGAGGCTGGATTAGGGGGCGCTCGCAGAGGGCCGGCGCAGACCTGATGGGCCGAATGGCCTCCTTCTGCACTGCTGGGATGCTACAATCGGGAGAAGAGGGTAACTTGTGTTGCAAGTTCGACATAAAGTCAAGTTATTGTTGCTATTGGAGGCCCTGGCGTTGTCTGGGGTACAGTGGGCACTGGTAGATCTCTCCTGCGGCCAACCTACATGCGTTAGCCAATGAGTGGCTGGCGGCAAGTAGATCCGGATTTCCAATGGTACTGAGAGCAGGCTAATTTTTAAAGAAGGGGTCAGGTAGGCCTTGCCCGCCCTCCACCCCCATCCCCTGCCATTTCCACCTGGAATACTGTGAACGCCTTGGTTCCCTTATCTAAGGAAAGATATCCTGGCGTTGGGGGCCATCCAGAGAAGGTTCACTGGGTTAATCCCGGGAACGGAGGGATTTTCTTATGAGGAGAGGTTGAGTAGGTTGGACCTGTGCTCAATGGAGTTCAGAATGAGAGGCGACCTTATTGAGACATATCGAATTCTCAGGGGGTTTGACAGGGTCGATGCTGAGAGGTTGCTTCCCCTTGTGGGAGAGTCTTGGACTGTAACGATAGGCAGACATGCAGATAATGATATACAGACAGGGACAGACAGGCAGCTAATGAACACAGAGAACACGACATGACCAATGAGCAGGCAGGACACTCAGGGGTGGTATCTCACAATAAAAGACACGAGGCATTTACACTCAGCCTCTTTCCACTGGTGAACATCTGCAGAGTGAATCAGGGTGTATGTACAGTGTGGCACCTCCAGCATGTGGCTAAGAGCTAGTCTGGTACAGTCAGACAGAGTAACCACACTTAGGGTTAGCAGAGAGTCGAACTCATAGAGAACTGTGCTAACTGTGCGACTGGTTCAATAAATCAGATTGAACTAACTTCAAGTCTGGAGTATCTTTTGGTTAAAGCTGCATCCAGTTGCAGCCAGTGTTACCCCAGAGGACATAACACAACAAGGACCAGAGGACATCATCTCAGAGTAAGGGGAATTCTTTACCGCAGAGAAGCTGTAGAGGCCGGGTCGTTAAGTATGTTCAAGGCTGAGAGAGACAGGTTTTTAATCAGTGAGGGAATCGAGGGTTATGGGGATAAAGCGGGAAAGTGGAGTTGAGGATTATCACATCAGATCCGTCATGATGTCATTGAATGGCGGAGCAGACTCGATGGGCCGAATGGCCTATTTCTGCTCCTACGTCTTATGGTAATAGGACCAACAAAGGCTTCCAATCCTGGCCTTAAAAGCCTGTTTGCCCGGCATTAGCAGTAGGGCAGAAGTAGCGGACATTCTGTAGCATGTCCTTGCGTGGTCCCCACCATATCACCAAACGATTTGCCGCCCCTTTTAAGCCTGCAAAATGGCCATCCAGTTTCTCGTCGGGAGCTGTGCACAATGGACGGAAAGGAGGGAAAAGGTAACTGAAGAGATTGTTTTCGTGATGTGGGCTTCGATTCATCTCTCTCTATGGAAAGTCCCTGCAGAGTACAATGCGTGTCGCATGAAAGCAGATATCAAATGGTTGGGATGCCGTCAATATTTGTGGTGCAGCCAATAATACCCCCCTATCATGCCAAGCAATTTTCACTAAAAATAACCTCAATGGCGTTACAAATCATTGCAAACGTGGCATTTTCTTTTCTTCCGGAACCACCTCCTTCCCTTCCTGAGCAGCAGCTCTGTGTTCGAATATTCCAACACTCGCCTGGCCAGCCTTCCATCATCCACCATCCCAAACTCAACGACCCGTATCCTAAACCCCACCAAGTGTTGGTCACCCAATCCTCTACTCGTGAATCGACGGGGCCGGTTTAGCTGGGATGTTGGGTGGACAGCTGGTTCGTGATACAGAACAACGGCAACAGCGTGGGTTCAATTCCCCGTACCAGCGAAGGTTATTCATGAAGACCCCGCCGTCTCAACCTTGCTCCTTGCCTGAGGTGTGGTGACTCTCAGGTTAACTCACCACCAGTCAGCTCTACCCACCCCCCCCCCCCTCAAAGGGGAAAGGTCATCTGGGACCTGTTGTGTTCTGTACTCTGGGATAACACCGGCTGCAACTCGATGCAGCTTTGACCAAAAGATATTCCAGACTTTGAAGTAAGTTCAATGTGATTTATTGAACCATTAGCACAGTTGTCTATGAGATCGACTCTCCTGCTAATCTTGCTATAGTAACTCAGTCTAACTAACCAGCCTGCTCTAAGCCACGTGGTGGGTGTGATGCTTCTGATCTGCCCCTGTCCTACTCTCTAAGTGTCGCCTGTGGAAAGAGACAGAGCATGTGTGCCCTGTCCTTATATATGGGTTGTTTAATGCCCCGCTGTGGTAGTGTCACCTCTGGGTGTCTTGACTGCCCATTGGTCGTGTCCTATTCTATCTGTTCATTAGCTGTAAATCTGCATGCCATGATGTCTCTGGTGCTCCCTCTAGTGTTTATTTAGTCATAGTGTATTTACATTAACCCCTTGTGTATTTACAGTGATGCATATCACCGCAGGACCATGGCAACTTGACCTTTACTGACTCGATGACGTGTATTTTCTTTCAGTCTGGCGCCAATTTTAAAGTCTGACATTCCTTGCTTTCATAAATCTTCTCCGATCCTACACAATTCTTGTATGAAGTAGGAGCACAAATAGGCCACTCGGCCCCTCGAGCCGGCTCCGCCATTCAATAATATCACGGCTGATCTGTTTGCGTTGATTTCCACAATCCTCCCCGTCTCTTCCCCCCCCCCCCCCCCCCCCCCCCCCCCCCGCTTCCCCATTAACCTTTGATTCCCTTGCTCAGCAGGAACCTATCTTCCTCTTCCTGGATCCCTACACTTCTCCAATTCTGGACCCTTGAAAATTCCCAATTTTCTTTCCTGTTCAGTTGACAGTCATGGCTTTATCTTCCGAGACCCTAAGCTCTGAAATTCCCCGAGACTCACGCCTCTCCTCCTCTTGTCCGCCCTTAAGACATTCATTAAAGGCAACGGGGCTGGATTCTCCGTTTGGGAGACAAAGTGTTGATGCCAACGGAGCATGTGTGGTCTTTGACGACCGAAAAATCGGCATGAGACCCTCATCGATTCTGGTACTGGTGAGGGGCTAGCACCGGCGCCGACTGAAACTCCCGCTGCCCGCGCCGAAAACGTCCCGGGAATGGCCGGGTCCCGGACCGCGCATGCGCATGACTGATTACCTGCACTGGTCGCGCCGTACAACATGGTGCCGGTCATGCAGGGCTCCAACGCACCAACCGCAACCCCAATAGCCCACCCCCTGCCCCCCCCCCCCACCAGTCCTCCCAGCCCTCGCTGAAGCCCCCCCCCCTCCCCCAGCCAGCGGCACGGATCCCGGCCAAGTGTGGTGGAGCTGGACACAGCCGGCACGCCGGGTTCCCACACGGTTCGGACCACACCTGTCCCACGGCGTCGGGAACCCATCGGGGGCGGAGCATCCTGGGGCGGGCCGGCCAATGGCATTCGAACAGCATTGAAACGGCGTGCGCCACACCTCACGATGATGCCGGTTTGAAAGGGGGCGGAGCGCGGTGGACCAGCGTCAAACCCCGATTTCGGCGTGGGAATCCATTCTCTGCCCAATCGCCGATCACGATTTTGGTGTGAGGTAACGGAGAAT
>NC_052170.1:14568086-14601050 GCF_902713615.1 Scyliorhinus canicula
AAACTGTGAAGGATTTAGGTTATTCCGGACCTGATAATACTTTATTAATAACCTATGCTCTAGGTTAATGCACCAAAAGAGGGAAATCCGTTTCTCTGCCAAGACTCGGAATAGATCTCACGAAGGGAGATTGCTTTTCCGGGGCTCAGACAGTTGAACGGGATCTCAGTTACTTTCTATGGGAAAAGTTCAGATACGCCACTCATAACTAAATCGTTACCTCTGTCACCGTGGGTCCTAGTCATTCAAGACTTCCTAAATGAGTGTCTAGGATTTTAAACTTTGAGAGTAAGTCGACACATTATAACTTTAATCAAAGAATTTTTATTGTAAAGTGCTCTCAATTGATACATACAGAATTGCAGAGTTCAAAATATAAACTGATTAACAGTCTTTCGTTATCTGTTAATAATATAAAACCGTTAACAGTCCTTTGTTATCTGCTAACACGCTAACTTCTCTTAAGAGAATGAGATATCGAAAACATGGAAAATCCTAAAGTATCTCCTATCAATTTCTAATACATTTCTAAGAAGCTTAACAGAAACATACTTACAAAACCATGATGATCTTTGTCTGACGAGGCAAGCTTGAAGAACAGAGCTTTGACCCACAGTCCCACAGGGGAGTGAGAAGGTACCTCTCTGCCAAAATGCCCCTCTTTGTATACATAAAATCTTCTAATCGGTCAAGGACTGCTTCTGTTATCTTATCGCTTATTGTTAGTTAATTACCTATAGCCAAATGGCTAATTTGATGTATTATCATCAATACACGTTTTTATGATCGTAGTGTCTGTGTGAATGTCAGGTGTCTCAAGATATATTAGCAAAGAGCGACTCGTACAGAGATCTGTCTCTTTTCACTGTTGCCATGTTTCTTAGATATATAGTCAAACAGACACTTCTTTGAGGGTGTTATTCTAAGTGTCAAGAGTTATATAGTTAAGGAAGGATTTGTGTATTATTTATCTGAAGAATTTCCTATCCTCATGGTTTGAATAATTATAGGTGCAGGAGAGTGATCTAAAGAATTTACCGTGTGTCAAAGCAAGGTTTTCCTTACCCTATATTTGTTTGGGATGTATTAATGATCCCCGAATTCAGCTACGAATTTCTCCCTTAAAATGGTGACTTCTGGACAACCTTTAGCTGAAGTGGTTTTATTCCATTTTGAATTAAAATACTGGTTGTTAATTTCTGTGGCCTTATTGCAAACCGAATTCTGTGGCGAACGTGATATCCATCACGAAATTCCCAACCTCCCCCGATACCAACACCCCACCACACCCTAACCTCCTCATTTCTTCCCCCTTATCCCCCCCCCCCCCCCACTGACCCCTTCAGTCCACCTTGAAGAAATCAATGAATAGCGTCCACCTCCAGCTTAACCCCGCCTCTGACCCCCCACAGAGAGAACTTGACCTTCTCCAACTGCAGGAATTCTGCCAGGTCACCCCCACCCCCCCCCCCCCCCCGCGCCCCCGGCGGCTCCGGGTCCCACCAACCCAACAAGATCAGTCTCCAGGCCTATCAGGGAAGCAAAGGCCATAAGTCAGCCTCTCCCTCCATCTGGACTCCCGGACCTTCCGACACACCGAATATCGCCACCTCTCCGGACTCGGGGGCCCACTCCCACCCCCAGAATCTCGCACATCACGTCCGCGAAACTCTGCCTGAACCTCCTCAGCTTTGGACACACCTAAAACTGTGGGTGTGGTTCTAGCCTCCCCCCCCCCCCGCCGCACATGCCCACACCTATCCTCCAATCCCACAAAGAGCTGGCACATCCTCGCCACCGTCACGTGGGCCCTATGCACCACCTGAAATTGGATAAGACTCAACCTTGTCCACGACCAGGATGCGTTCACCCTCCATAGGGTCTCTTTCCACATTCCAGCGGCATCTCCTCACGAAATCCCTCAGCTGCAGGTAGCTGAAACCATTCCCTTTTGGCAACTCCTACATCTCCTCCAGCCCAGCAAATCCCCCCCCCCCCCCCCCCCCCCCCCCCCTCCCCCATGAACAAGTCCCGAAAGTACTCGACCTCCACCTGCCGCATCCAGCCTCGCTGGCACAAACCAATGGTTGGCACATATCGGCGGCCACAACGACATGCCCGCCAGCCCGATCTGCTGCCTGCACTGGCTCCACACCCGTAATCCCGAAACCACCCACCGGGCTCACCGAGTACCTGAGCGGCGAGAACGGAAGGGGCGCCAACAACAACAGTGCCCTCGAACACGCGGCCTCCTCCACCCGCCCAACGCAGATCCCTCCTTCACAGCCCATTTCCTCGCCCGCGGGGTCTTCCCCCCCCCCCCCCCCCCCCCCCCCCCCCCCCCGCCCACACAAATCCCGAAATGATCCCGTTTACCTTCTTAAAAAAGGAACTTGGGAACAAAGATGGGAAGGTTCTGGAACACAAACAAGAACCTCGGCTGCTGGGATTTGCCATTTAAGAACTCCCCCCAGCTGCTCCGTCAACCACCGGGGGGGGGGGGGGCGTTGCCCCCTTGCCCTCCGCCACCTTCACCTGTGTCGCGCCACGAAAAGCTTCCTGCTCCGACCGCGCCCTCTTTCTCGTGGCACTGCTCGGCCGGTGAGCCATGCACCAGCCCCACCAGGAGGAGTATTACATTCCCTCGACACTCTTACATATTTTACACTCAAGCACCACACAATCTGGGTGCGGAAGGACGGAACAAATCCACCTCGAGCGGCAGCCACCAAACGTGCGACCACTCACTCCATGGCCACCACCGGTTTAATCTTTCTCATCCCATTTTGCCGCATAAACATTGACCAGGATCACCGAAGGTCCCACCAAGGATCCACTGACAATTACATGCCTACCATTAGGATACGCTAAGATCTTAGCAGCCAAAAATTGAACCCTTTATTGATCAAAGTTGCTGTCGCTGGGCCCTAACATCGGAGCCCGAGTGAAATACTTGACTCACCCACCCCTCCCGCAACCTAGTCGGGTCTCTTACCCGCAAATGGGTCTCCTGCAGAAACACCACATCAGCACTCAAACATTTCAGGTGGGCAAATGCCCTTGAACTTTTCACTGGGCCCCCTCCCCCATTAGACTCCAGATGACCAACCAAATTGGGGGCTTCGCACAACCCCCCTCGAACCGAACTCAGCCATTTCCAGGAGGGGGTCAACCAACCACCGCTTTGCGAGTACAGGCACCGGGCCCATCCAAGATGGCCGCCAGGCCCACCAGCAAGACAAAACAAAGAAGCATCAGTCGTCACTGTCGATAAATGAACTGGTTCAGAAGCCATTTTCTCCTGAGCATTACGCAGTTGGCATGGGCTTCCAGGCAAAAGTTCGGCGGGGGTGGGGGGGTTGGAGGTTATTTTTTAACAACGTTGCTGAAAAGGCAGCAAGGAAAGAGAACACATTGATCCCGTCCTCTGCTACGTTCTTACTTACCCCCCCCACCTCTACTTTGTACCTCCCAGTATGGCCTTCCTGCATGGCCGTGGATAGGGCGGGGGAGTGAGCCTAGGTTAGGGCGCTCTCTTCGAGGGTTGGTGCTGCCTCGATGGGCCGAATGGCCTCCTTCTACACTGTCGGGATTGTATGAGATCATTACAAAGGTGTGTTCGGCACAGCGGGCATTGTCTGGCGAGACTGTGGCCTTGACATAGAACTAAAACAGTACAGCACAGAACAGACCCTTCGGCCCTCGATGTTGTGCCGAGCAATGATCACCCTACTCAAACCCACGTATCCACCCTATACCCGTAACCCAACACAGACAGTGACCCAGCCGGGAATCGAACCTGGGACCCTGGAGCTGTGAAGCATTTATGCTAACCACCATGCTACTGTGCCGCCCTTTCTATGAACGGTTAACTTCAAACTGTTGTACTGTAACTTTAGCTGATGTTGCAACCCACGGCGCCGGCATCGTCCCGCCTCATTTAGCTTTCTCTGGCACGTCGGGCTGACATCTGTAAAAATGCAAAGAGATGACTCCTGCAGTTTTGTTCAAGATTGTCATTCAGATAGCAATAGGTATGCACTGAGGTAATTGTTCAACGCCCTCAGCCCGCACAGAGCTGTCTTTCGCCTCTGGGTGTCTTGAGCTCTGTGACTTCAAAGATGCCATTGGTTAATTGTAGCTGTCGGGAAGCAAGTTAAAACGCCCAAACGCGTTTTAAGTAGCTTGGTCAGCATGACCTGAGAGGAACTCTCGTCTCACAGACGCCCCAGCATCTCACCCCCTTTCCCACATGCACAACTGATGCTAATCTCAACCAGTTTTACACTATGGCTACCTCAGGCCTGAGCGCAGAGAGTATGAGAGAGGGCGGCGACAGCTGAAGAGCAGGTTTCCTGATTTAGATCTTTTCTGCTTATTTTGGTTTTGCCTGTTTTATCTGGGTTGACAAGGTGGGGGCGTGCTTAGGGGGTCAAAGGGCGTCAGGCGTTATCAGGAAAGCGGAGTTGTCATCCACAATCAGAGCAGCCGCCATCTTATCCGATGGCGGAGCATGCCCGATGGGCCGAATGGGAGCACGGTGGCTAGCACAGTTGCTTCACAGCTCCAGGGTGCCAGGTTCGATTCCCGGCTTGGGTCACTGTCTGCGCGGAGTCCGCACGGTCTCCCCGTGTCCGCGTGGGTTTCCTCCGGGTGCTCCTGTTTCCTCCCACAGTCCAAAGATGTGCCGGTTGGGTGGATTGGCCGTGCTAAATTGCCCCTTAGGTTTGGCGGGGTTACTGGCTTACGGAGATAGGGTGGAGGTGTGGGCTAAAGTGGGCTGAAACGGGGTGGCAAAGCCAATCAATTTAAGGGCAACATGGATGCCCACATGGTATGACACTAAAATAGGTGGCACAGTAGGTTACAATGAGGAAATACGAAATTTACATACGGATATAGATAGGTTAGGTGAGTGGGCCAAAATCTGGCAAATGGTATTTATAATAATTGTGGTAGTATGACTAGAGGTACTACGGTACCTGGGAGTGTGAGCTACCATTGGTGGAGAAGACTCGCTGCTCATTGGCCCAAGTGTTTGCATTTCATTGGTCGGAACGTAAGGTAGCTCCGCCCAGTGAGGCGGGGTATAAGAACCCGTGTCCTCCAGCAGCTGGCCGCTTTCTGTACTCGAGCTGCTGGGGAAACATCTTGTTGATTAAAGCCTTCAATTCAGACTACATCCTCATTTCAGTAGTTATTGATGGCGCATCAATAATAATCTTTATGAGTGTCACAAGTAGGCTTACATTAACACTTCAAAGAAGGTACAGTGAAAATCCCCTAGTCGCCACATTCCGGCGCCTGTTCGGGTACACGGAGGGAGAATTCAAAATGTCCGAATTACCTAACAGGCACGTCTTTCGGGACTTGTGGGAGGAAACCGGAGCACCCGGAGGGAACCCACACAGACAACGGGGAGAACGTGCAGACTCCGCACAGACAGTGACCCAGCAGGGAATCGAATCTGGGACCCTGGCGCTGTGAAGCAACTGTGCTAACCACCATGGTACCGTGCCACCTATTAAGGTGACCAAGTGTGAGGTTATCCATTTTGGTCGAAGAAATGGAAGGGCAACTTATTATCTAAAGGGAGGGAACCTGAGTGATTCAGTGCAGAGGGATCTGGGTGTCATTGTGCATGAATTGCAGAATACTAGCGTGCAGGTACAGCGGGTAATAAGGAAAACAAATGGAATTTTGACCTTTATAGCTCAAGGAACAGAGTATAAAAGTGTTTGAGCAACTGTACAAGGTATTGGTCAGGCCGCTCCTGGAGTATTGTGCGCAGTTTTGATTCTCTTATTTGAGGAGGGAGGTAGTGGCATTGGAGGCAGCTCACAGGAGGCTCACTCGGTTGATTCTAGAGACAAGGGGTTTGTTGTAAGAAGAGTGATTGAACAAGTTAGTTCCGAAGAATGAGAGGAGATCTAATCGAGGTCTACCAAGACAAATTTATTTTTAATTAAAACTTTTTTTTTCCCAATTACGGGGCAATTTAGCGTGGCCAATCCACTTATCCTGAACATTTTTGGGTCGTGGGGGTAAGACCCACGCAGACACGGGGAAAATGTGCAAACTGCGCACACAGATTGTGACCCCCAGGGCCGGGATCGAACCCGGGTCCTCGCCACCGCGAGGCAGCAGTGCTAACCACTGAGCCACCGTGTCGCCTAAGATCTTTCAGATAATGAAAGGTACTGACAAAGTAGACATAGAGCGGATGCTTCCTCTTGTAGGGCAATCTAGAAAGAGAGGTCATGGTTTTTGGGATAAGGGGCAGCAGATTTAAAACAGAGGAGAAATTCCTTCTCCCACAGGGTCGTGGTTCTGTGGAATTCACTACCCCAGTGGATGCTGGGACAGTGAGTAAATTTAAGGAGGAGATGGACAGATCTTTAATTAGTAATGGGTTGAAGGGTGACGGTGAACGGGTAGTTAAGTGTTGAGGCCGAGAGGCGATCAGCCATTATCATATTGAATGGCGGAGCGGGCTCGAAGGGCTGGATTGCCCACTCCTGCTCCTAGTTCTTACGTTCTAATGAAAGACTACAGAGCTGGGGGTGGGCAGGTAACCACCTTCTCTGACCCTCCCTGTGCGGAGGCTCCACCTGGATCACAACGCTCCCTCAAGGCAGGAGAAATAAGTCAGAACCATGTTGCCCACCAGTAGGACGGATGGTCCTTTGAGCTGGTTGCGGGACGCTGGTGGGAGATCTTCTATCCCCAACGACGACCCCAACCACGGGTCCCTTGGAGGCAGAGGGTGCGAACAACGGGGAAACCCGTTGACAGTGTTGGGAAAGGAAGATCCCATCCGTGCCCGGGGGGGATGGGGACGGGCGGAGATGCAAAACCCCGCCCTTTGTCGTTGAGTTGAAACGAGACAGGCGATAGGAGGGCGGGGGAAGGGTTGAAAGTAGAAGGTCATGTGATGAAATCTCCAGGTTTAAGGCCTCCTGGAGTTGGCAACCATAGATATGAGGTACAGGAAGGTTATATATTTAAAAATGTACACATAGGTCTGGAACAGAACAGTAGTAGAGTGTAAATAACTAACGTTTCTTATTTTCCTGGTCAGGTATATGGTCATTTTCCTAGCTTGTTGCTTTACTTGAGTATTGTTGGAACTCTGAACAGCGTAAATCCATGGACCAGGCCTCAAATAAAGTAATTTGTCAGATCATCCGAATCAGTGGATTAAAACAACCAACAGTCATGAAAAGAAACCGCAAATATCCAAATCCGCAGAATTTGCCGTTATTATCCGAGGATGATTAATGTTATCAATCGTCAAATCCTTTGAGAATCTGCGTGACACAAGAAGAAAGGCTTTAGAACGTTACCGAGGCTTCAAACACCCGAAGGTGTCTTCTCCTTCCGTCCTCCTGGAGGAATGCCAGAAGGTTCCGCCCAGCCAGCCTGTGATCCTCCCACTGTTGGGAAATCCGGCATGGCGGAGTTGCAGAATTGGAGAGGGAGGGCAGCTGATGTGGGCCAGGATCACTGCTGCGGCTCACGGTGACAGACACGTGGCGGGGTAGGCCTCAATTTTAAAGCCAGGGAGGAAAAGGTCAAGGCACAGCCTCTCTCCCGGATACCCGGATCTTCCGACACTCCGAATATCGCCACCTCCGGCCTCGGGGCCTTCCCTACACCCAGGATCTCGGACATCACTTCCGAGAACCCCTGCCTGAACCCCCTCAGCTTTGGACACGCCCGGAACATGTGGACATGATTCGCGTCCCGCCCTCCGCCCCGACACACGCCCACACCTGCCCTCCCCCCCCCCCCGCAAAGAACTGACTCATTCTCACAACCGTCATGTGGGCCCTATGCATTGGATGAGGCTCCACCTCACACAACGATGAGAGACAACAGCACCGGAGGTGGCAGCCCTGGGAAGGATGGTACCTCTCAGCACTGCTGCCTCACTGTTCCAGGGACCCGGGTTCAATTCCGACCTCGGGTGACTGTGTGAAGTTTGCACTTTCTCCACGTTGGCGGGGGAGGACGGGACAGGGGACTCACCTATACAAAGCTTGACCACGGCAAGGCGGCACAGTGGTTAGCACTGCTGCCTCGCAGCGCAGGGACCCGAGTTCAATTCCGACCTCGGGTGACTGTCCGTGTGGAGTTTGTGTGATCAAACAAATTAATGCAGATATTTGGGGGGGGGGGGGGGGGGGGGGTTAGTGGGACTACGGGAGGATTCGAAAACCAGGAGAGGCAAGGCATTGCTGGACCATATAGCTGACAAGCTGGGTGAAGGGGACGTGGGGTACATTAGGAAACCTGCAGCAGAGTTTCGGTTGAGCTGAAAGTTATGGACCTGGCCACCGGAATAGTCCAATCTTGAGATGCCAAAGGCAATGACCAGACAGAAAAAAATGATATTAAAGAAGCAATCATTCAAATTAGCTCCAATACATTCTTAACATTTGTCAAACCATGTGTGGAATATGTGGTGTTTCGGAACAAGGGGAGGCCTTTTCTCAGCAGCCGCCACCGCACCCCACCACCCCCGCTCCTCCCCTCTCTCCGCACCCACCCGCAAACCCCCCCACCCAAGTTTCCCCCACACAACCTGCTCTGGTATATTCACGAGATTGCACACTCTGTACGGGCCCACTCAAAACAACTTTCACCTTTATGCTGGGGTAACGATCGTCCCCCGGCGATGTTCCCCAAAAGTCATGGACCCGGGCGAGACCCCTCGATTTGTCACCACCCCCCCCCCCACGCACAAACCCAGATCAGGTGCGATGATTACCGCCATGTCTTTCATGTTGGTAAGAAGTCTTACAACACCAGGTTAAAGATGGTAACAAAGGTTCATGTAACAAGGCTCCCTTTTCCTCGTTTTTATTTCCAACCCAATAGTCAGTCTGAAAAAGAGACAATTTAACCAGGATTTTTTTGAGTTAAGGTGGAGTAAATTTATTCACTGAAAAGGTTAGGAGAAATGCTAAAATGCCTGCACCTCCATTCACACAGATTAGAAGTAAGAATTGAGTCCAATAGGAAGTAAATATTAGTAAAAGCTCCACGAAACAGCCTTGGAGGACTTGTGCGCAGAGGTGGCGCCCCCTACCTCCAGACCAGAAGCTCTGGGTACAAGTCCAACTCCAGGATTTGTTGACCACAGGATAAGCGTTCATAATGCGGTTTAACTGGCTGACAATCAGCTCGGGAATCCTTCCAACATTTCCCCTACCATTCCCTAAAGGGAGTAACAGTGGGAGTACGATGTCTGGCAAAAAGCAAAAATACAAAACAGTCCTTCAGTTGCGACGAACAAATGTCGTGGCCATTACAGATTGATGCCAGTATAAGCCGACTTGTGGATGTGAGTAATTTGATTCAGATGTGCTGTGTGTCATAATATATGCCAATATATCATGGTGCAGACACACACTGATGGACACACACAGGGACCAATCAACATGTACAAACACCGCAGCCAATCACCAGTTAGAATACACACACTATAAAGGCAGAGGGCACCACGGTTCCCGCTCATTCTGGGTGCTGCCTCTGAGTGTAACAAGAACTCATCCAGCCCAGCACAGACTCACACCACGTGCTGTGAGAATCAACTGGTTCGGACAAGGCTTAGGTCTCTAGTTCAAGTTAGCATCATTTAGACCCACAGTCATTGTGTGTTAGTTAGTTAGAAGTAGTTAATAAAATTGAGTTGAACCTTCATCTGTGTTGGAAGTGTCTGTTCATCTCTCAAACCTACACAAGCCAACACATCACTGTGGTTTGGTCGAGCGATTTCAGTTCTTTGAGGCAGAGAGAGAGTTTCAAGATATCCCTGCAAAAGATGGCTAATTTTGCAGGGGCCCTGCTTCGGTGACTGAATCACGCAACTTGTGTGTGGGAAACCTCCACCTTCTTTTTAAAAAAGAAATTCCAATGAATGTAGGGGCTGAATGGAACGCTCCTCTTCCTCATGAATAACCTCAGCCGGTAGGGGGATTGAACCCGCGTTGCTGATCTCACTCTGCATCATGAACCAACTGATCTAAATCAGCGTATAAGTACATGCGTCTGTGTTTGAGTGTGTGTGTGTATTTGTGTGTGTGTTTGTGTATGAGTGTGAGTGTCTGTGTGTGAGTGTGTCTGTGAATGAGTGTGTGTGTGTGTCTGTGTATGAGTTTGTGAGTGAGTGTGTGTATGAGTGTGTGTGTTTGTGAGTGTGTATATGAGTGTGTGTGTGTGAGTGTGTGTGAGTGAGTGTGTATGAGTGTGTGTGTTTGTGTGTGTGAGTGTGTGTATGAGTGTGTGTGTGAGTGAGTGTGTATGAGTTTTTGAGTGAGTGTGTGTGTATGAGTCTGTGTATGAGTGTGTGTGTGTCTGTGCATGAGTGTGAGTGTGTTTGTGTGTCTGTGCATGAGTGTGAGTGTGATGACCCCCAGGTTAACCACCACCAGTCACCTCTCCTCCTCAAAGGGGAAGACGGTCTATGGTCATCTGGAACTATAGCGGCTTTACTTTAGCTTGCACAAACACACATCCACTTACAGGCAAATACTTATGCACACACTCACACATACACTTACACATACAGACACCCAAACACACACTTATAGATGCGCTGACTTTCACACACACATGTACACTTACGCATGCACCTAGAATCACAGAATTTACAGTGCAGAAGGAGGCCATTCGGCCCATCGGGTCTGCACCAGCTCTTGGAAAGAGCACCCTACCCAAGGTCAACACCTCCACCCTATCCCCGTAACCCAGTAACCCCACCCAACACTAAGGCAATTTTGGACACTAAGGGGCAATTTATCGTGGCCAATCCACCTAACCTGCACATCTTTGGACTGTGGGAGGAGACCGGAGCACCCGGAGGAAACCCACGCACACAGGTGGAGGACGTGCAGACTCCCCACAGACAATGACCCAAGCCGGGAATCGAACCTGGGACCCTGGAGCTGTGAAGCAATTGTGCTAACCGCTATGCTACCGTGCTGCCCAGATGCTCAGGTAAACACAGACTCCACACAGACGTGCGTACGCACACACACACACACACACACACACACATATTATCAATCTCCTGGGGGTTACCGTTAACCAGGCACTGAACTGGATTAGTCATATAAATGCTGTGGCTACAAGAGCAGGTCAGAGGCTGGAATCTTTCTGTGAGTAACTCACCTCCTGACACCCCCCTCCCCCCCAAAGCCTTTCCACCATCTACTCGGCGCAAGTCAGGAGTGTGACGGAATACTCTCCACTTGCCTGGATGAGTGAAACTACTCATCAACAACACTCAAGCAGCTCAACACCATCCAGGACAAAGCAGTCCGGCTTGATTGCTCCTCCTTCCCACAAACGTTTACTGCCTCCACCACCGACTAACAGTAGCAGCCACGTGTACCATCTACAAGATGCACTGCGGGAACTCACCAAGGTTCCTTAGACAGCGCCTTCCAACCCACAATCACTACCATCTAGAAGGACAAGAGTAGCAGATACTTTTTGCCGCAGAAGGCTTGGAGACCAAATCACTGAGTGTCTTTAAGACAGAGATAGATAGGTTCTTGATCAATAAGGGGATCAGGGGCAGCACGGTGGCACAGTGGTTAGCATTGCTGCCTACGGCGCTGAGGACCCGGGTTCGAATCCCGGCTCTGGGTCACTGTCCGTGTGGAGTTTGCACATTCTCCCCGTGTCTGCGTGGGTTTCACCCCCACAACCCAAAAGATGTGCAGGATAGGTGGATTGGCCACGCTAAATTGCCCCTTAATTGGAAAAATAATTGGGTACACTAAATTTAAAAAAAAAATAAGGGGATCAGGGGTTAGGGGGAGAAGGCAGGAGAATGGGGGTGAGAAAAATATCAGCCATGATTGAATGGCGGAGCAGACTCGATGGGCCGAGTGGCCTAATTCTGCTCCTATGCCTAATGGTCTTATAGAGGTTCCCTTCTAAGTCGTTCACTACCCTGACTTGAAAATATATCGGCCATTCCTTCACTGCCGACATCCTGGAACGCCCTCCCTAACAGCACAGTGGGTGTACCTACGCCCATATGGACCACAGCAAGTCAAAAAGGCGGCTCACCATCACCTTCTCAAGGGGCAATTATGGAGGGGCAATGAACACTGTGCCCAGACAGCGACGCCTACATCCCGTGAATTGATATAAAAGAGAACACGCACACATGTACCTTGTACAACACATCTAGCACGCAACATATGCACTGTAGGCACACGGCCACATTCCCAAACACCACATATATACAAACACGCTTAGAAGAAGCCGGAAAGTAAGACCAGTTCAAGATTGCTAAATCCCTGTTAAAATAAAAAGTAATCCTGACGTCAGTGATACCCATTTTGAGAAATACAAGACCAGTCCGGACATGTTTTACTCAGCACGCTCCCATTTCCAAGTTTTCATTTTCTTTTCCTGTTTGGGAATACCGACAGGTGTGGAATCCGCCGGAGAGAGGTCAGGGACTGGGGTCCTTCTGTTTGCCCTCTGTGTCCGGAGGCCAATTCTTGGGCCGTCAGTTTCAGCACAAGCTCGCGGGAGCTGACCTTTGACCTTCTGGTCCTGGTCACGCACCGCGCCCCCAAATCCCGTTAACCATCAGGAGAAACGGGGGGGGGGAGCGGCTCGACAGGGTGACGTGCATCAGCGTAGATCCAGCTCCCGTGCCCTTGTCTGGCCTGATTTGCATCACTAATTGCACATTCACGGGATGTGGGGGTCCATAGAACGGGCTAGAATCCTTACAGCGCAGAAGGAGGCCATTCGGCCCATCATGTCTGCACCCACCCTCTGAAAGAGCACTCTACCTCAGCCTAATCCCCCGCCCTATCCACGTAACCCCACCTAACCTGCGCATCTTTGGACTGCGGGACCAGAGCACCCGGAGGAAACCCCACGCAGACGCGGGGCAGACTCCGCACAGACAGTCAACCGAGGCCGGAATTGAACCCGGGTCCTTAGTGCTGTGAGGCAGCAGTGCTAACCACTGTGCCACCCTCAGTCGCTGGATGGGCCCCCATTTATTGCCCAACCCTAATGACCTTTGAACTGAGTGGCTCACTTGGCCATTTCAGAGTCACCCCATTGCAGTGGAGTCGCGAGTAGGCCAGACCTGGGAAACAAGGCAGATTTCCATCACTGAAGGACAGTAGATGGGTTTTTGCGACAATGAAAGTCGTTTGGGTTTTTATTGAATTAAAATGTTGCCATCGGCCGGGGTGGGGTTCGAACCCGGTAACCCCAGAACTTTATCCTGGGTTGTTGGATTACTAGTCCAGCGACATTACCACTGGCCCACCATCGCTCATGAAGCCGGCAGCAATTTGTGAAAAGACTTTTAGCGCGGCTCAAGCTTGCTTCAGTTGATTGGAAGATGGACAAGTGACGTTTGAAATCTCTGTTGCATGTGCTCTCTTGTTAGAAGGACCAATCGGTTAGGGACCAGGGCGACTGGCGGAGTGTGGCTATCGCCAAGGGATCTGCTGGGGACACTCAAGCCTGATGCACCGCGTACATTCACCGCTACAGCTTCTTCCTGAATCTCGGGATTGTGGGATCTTGCTCGTCAGTTTCTTCCCTACCCCGGCCTTAACTCTGTCGGTCTTCCTGCTAACTGGAATGTGTAAGAGGGGCACCCAAGGCTCCTTCAGCTAGAATCCTCCATTTCCAAGTCAAACCCATGGGTTGTCATCGGGTAGGCCCCAATTCAAAGGGACGCAGACCCTTCTTGCTAGACAGAACTACCATTAGTACCATGTTGCTATGGAGATACCGTAAAATCAGTCGCTTCTCGGCCTCCCGGCTAACATCAAGCGTTTGGATCATGCCCCAAGATCAGGTGCAATGCTTGTTCCTTGTCAGCTTGGAGCGAGTACGTCTTCTCTCTTGTGGGGACCACAGATTGGACCCAATTTGAATTGGTTTGTGGAGCGAGCAAAGGGGATGGATTAAGGGCTTGTCCCATCCACTCGGCGCATTGTTACTCCGAGAAAGGGACACATTTAAAGTCACACCCAGTCCATAATGTGTGGGGGCCCCAACCCCGACCCCCATTGACACTCCCCCCCCCCCCCCCCCCTCACCCCTCCACCCCCACCCCCACTGATGGGCGGTCCTGCCCGTGGGGTAATTCCTTTAGGCGAAGGTTTGGGGAATCCAAAGTCAGCCTCATCTCCTCAGGGTGGATCCAGTGAATGGCTAGGTCGCTGGGAAGCCCCAATGGGGCCTGTTCATCTGGGAGGGGCCAGTCCGCCAGCAGCTTGACATTGGGCCGGGAGCCTCACTGAGTCCCGCTCTCCACTGGTCATGAGGGCCAGCCTCGTGGCCGCGAGGGGCAGCCTACTCCAGAACCGGGCCTGTACCCTCTCCTCTGTGTGGGGAGACTCAGATTGCTCAGAGCTCCCACGCATTCCTTCTCCGCTGAAAGCTAATCAATAAAATAATCCGCTTGCCATCCTGCTGTGTGGCATGATTCAATAAATTGTCGTTCAGGGAAACTTGCAGGGGTTTTTTATTCATTCATGCGACATGGCCGTCGCAGGCTGGGCCCAGCATTTATGGCCCATCCCTAATTACCCTTGAGGGGTTAAGAGTCAACCACATTGCTGCGGGAGTCTGGAGTCACATGTAGGCCAGACCGGGTAAGGAGGCAGATTTCCTTCTCTAAAAGACATTAGTGAACCAGATGGGCTTTTACATCAATGGTTTCAATTCCAGATATTTCCATTTTCACCATCTGCAGTGGCGGGATTTGAACCTGGAGTCTCCAGAACATTACTCGGGGGTCTCTGGTTTACTAGTCCAGTGACAATACCACTACCCCACCGCCTTCCCTAATGAGACGCACATCAGTGTTCAGAACCAGGAAGGGTTTTTCAACAGTGGGACCAGGAGGTAAACAATCCCGCGAGAGAATCATTTTAGATATTCATCAAGTTTTCAAAGCGAGCGTTTCCGTTCAGCGAGTTGTCGAAGTAAAATGTTATTTGGCTTGACAATGAGAAGTTGTTTAAAAAGGGAGATAAATAGTTTGGGGGGGGGGGGTTAATACATGAGGAGGGAAGGGAAGTGGGCCTACTCGGCTTTCTCCCTCAGAGATCTAGCACAGGCACGATGGGCTGAATGGCAGCAAACCTTTTGCACGTCTGTTGTCCCATGTGGGATCGTTTTGAGCTGATGTGAACATCTACTGAGCTGATGAGTGTTGGGGTGGGGCAATGCACCAACAATCCGCTGGTAAAGTGTCTCAAAGGCTTTCTCCCCCCCCCCCCATTGTTTATTCAAGGGATGTGGGTGACATCGGCAAAGCCAGCTTTTGTTACCCAACCCTAATTTCCCTTGAACTGAGTGGCTTGCTTGGCCTTTTCAAGAGCCACATGTAGGCCAGACCAGATAAGGACAACGGATTTCCTTCCCTGAAGGATATGGGCTTTTACAGATTTTTATTGTGAATTTGCCGTGGGGCGGGTTGGGGGGGGATTTGAACCTGCGTCGCCTGGATTTGTTACTCACCCAGCATAATGGAGACTGGGGACCAAGGGCAATGTGTCCAAGTTTGCAGACGACACTAAGATGAGTGGTAAAGCAAAAAGTGCAGAGGATACTGGAAGTCTGCAGAGGGATTTGGATAGGTTAAGTGAATGGGCTAGGGTCTGGCAGATGGAATACAATGTTGACAAATGTGAAGTTATCCATTTTGGTAGGAATAACAGCAAAAGAGATTATTATTTAAATGATAAAATATTAAAACACGCTGCTGTGCAGAGAGACCTGGGTGTGCTAGTGCATGCGTTGCAAAAAGTTGGTTTACAGGTGATTCAGAAGGCAAATGGAGTTTTGTCCTTCATTGCTGGAGGGGTGGAGTTTTAGATTGGGGGGGGTTATGTTGCAATTGTATAAGGTGTTAGTGAGGCCACACCTGGAGTATTGTGTTCAGTTTTGGTCTCCTTACCTGAGAAAGGACGTACTGGCGCTGGAGGGTGTGCAGAGGAGATTCACTAGGTTAATCCCAGAGCTGAAGGGGTTGGATTATGAGGAGAGGTTGAGTAGACTGGGACTGTACTCGTTGGAATTTAGAAGGATGAGGGGGGATCTTATAGAAACATTTAAAATTATGAAGGGAATAGATAGGATGGATCCGGGCAGGTTGTTTCCACTGGCGGGTGAAGCAGAACTAGGGGACACAGCCTCAAAATAAGGGGAAGTAGATTTAGGACTGAGTTTAGGAGGAACTTCTTCACCCAAAGGGTTGTGAATCTATGGAATTCCTTTCACAGTGAAGCAGTTGAGGCTCCTTCATTAAATGTTTTTAAGGTAAAGATAGATAGTTTTTTGAAGAATAAAGGGATTAAGGGTTATGGTGTTTGGGCCGGAAAGTGGAGCTGAGTCCACAGAAGATCAGCCATGATCTAATTGAATGGTGGAGCAGGCGCAAGGGGCCGAATGGCCTACTCCCGCTCCTAGTTCTTATCTTATCAGTGGCAATGCCAGTTCCCCGACACCTCCCCACACGCACAGCCCGCACCATGGCCTAGCTAAGACCAGACCAGAGGAAGAGGCAAGGCCCACGTGAAAAAGGCCCACTTAGCTTGAAGAAAGAACAAGGCATGATTGTGCCTTTCGCGACCTCAGGACTTTCCCTGAGCGCTCCACGGCCAATGAAATGCTTCATAAATGTCGTTTGACTGCAGGACATGTGGCACCCGATTTGCACAAAGGAAGATCCCACAGACAGCAATGTTAGAGTGACCAGTTCATCCCTCTGTCGTGAATATCGGGCTGAGGGATAAATATTGTCGCAATGACATAATACCTTGGGCTTATTTACTTCACAAGGCACTGATCGCTCAGTCGGGATTCACCCAACATGCTGTGGGTTCATTTATTAAGAGACAAGGGCAGTGATACGTGGGTAGAAAGCTGAGCTGAACATCCCTACTCTTCATGTCGTGCTGAAGTGCCGTTTCACTGTCTCTGATTTCCACATCTCAGCCCAGTGGTACCTCCAGCAGTGCTGCACTCCCCCAGCGCGGCAGTGTTGTGCTCCGCCTCCCTCCTGTGTTGAAGCCAAGGAGGGTCGTCACGACACTCTGGGCTAGTGCGGGGTCAATTCCAACCCCTACTCGACCCCCGACTAAATTAAAATACCTGAGGTCAGCGGTTGAGCCCAAAAGTCACTAGTTTTGCACCTTGAACACAAGTAACAGAACATACAATGCAGAAGGAGGCCATTCGGCCCATCAAGTCTGCACTGACCCACTTAAGCCCTCACTTCCACCCTCTCCCCATAACCCCTCCTAACATTTTTTGGACACTAAGGGCAATTTATCATGGCCAATCCACCTAACCTGCACATCTTTGGAAAATGGGAGGAAACCGGAGCACCCGGAGGAAACCCACGCAGACACGGGGAGAATGTGCAGACTCCGCACAGACAGTGACCCAGCGGGGAACCTTTCATTATAAAGAGTATTGTAATTAAATGGACAGAAAATGTAATTGATGCTCTCGTACCCCTTTCCCAACCCCTCGCCTTTCCTCATTCGCCCTATTCAGCGAAACAGAAAATACCACCCGTGGAGAATTCACCCCGATATTAATAAAAAAATAAAATGATAAAAGGATCTTTGCTGCACAGGTTTGACTTCCAGTCAATGCCTTTCTGAAATTCAGGCTTTCGGGGAAGATGGGGTGATGAGGGAGGAAGGGGAAGGTGATGAGGGAAGATGGGAGATGAGGGAGGAAGGGGAAGATGGGGAGGCGATGGGAGTGATGAGGGAGGAAGGGGAAGATGGGGTGATGGGAGTGATGAGGGAGGAAGGGGAAGATGGGGCGGCAATGGGAGTGATGAGGGAGGAAGGGGAAGGTGATGAGGGAAGATGGGAGATGAGGGAGGAAGGGGAAGATGGGGAGGCGATGGGAGTGATGAGGGAGGAAGGGGAAGATGGGGTGATCGGAGTGATGAGGGAGGAAGGGGAAGATGGGGCGGCAATGGGAGTGATGAGGGAGGAAGGGGAAGGTGATGAGGGAAGATGGGAGATGAGGGAGGAAGGGGAAGATGGGGAGGCGATGGGAGTGATGAGGGAGGAAGGGGAAGATGGGGCGGCGATGGGGGGGTGATGAGGGAAGATGGGGAGGCGATGGGAGTGATGAGGAAGGGGAAGATGGGGCGGCAATGGGAGTGATGAGGGAGGAAGGGGAAGGTGATGAGGGAAGATGGGAGATGAGGGAGGAAGGGGAAGATGGGGAGGCGATGGGAGTGATGAGGGAGGAAGGGGAAGATGGGGAGGCGATGGGGGGGTGATGAGGGAAGATGGGGAGGCGATGGGAGTGATGAGGGAGGAAGGGGAAGATGGGGCGGCGCGAGTGATGAGGAAGGGGAAGATGGGGAGGCGATGGGAGTGATGAGGGAGGGGAAGATGGGGAGGCAATGGGAGTGATGAGGGAGGAAGGGGAAGGTGATGAGGGAAGATGGGAGATGAGGGAGGAAGGGGAAGATGGGAGTGATGAGGAAGGGGAAGATGGGGCGGCGATGAGGGAAGATGGGGAGGCGATGGGAGTGATGAGAGAGGAAGGGGAAGATGGGGAGGCGATGGGAGTGATGAGAGAGGAAGGGGAAGATGGGGCGGCGATGAGGGAGGAAGGGGAAGATGGGAGTGATGAGGGAGGAAGGGGAAGATGGGGAGGCGATGGGAGTGATGAGGGAGGAAGGGGAAGATGGGGAGGCGATGGGAGTGATGAGGGAGGAAGGGGAAGATGGGGAGGCGTTGGGAGTGATGAGGGAGGAAGGGGAAGATGGGGAGGCGATGGGAGTGATGAGGGAGGAAGGGGAAGATGGGGAGGCGATGGGAGTGATGAGGGAGGAAGGGGAAGATGGGGAGGCGATGGGAGTGATGAGGGAGGAAGGGGAAGATGGGGAAGCGATGGGGGTGAAGAGGGAGGAAGGGGAAGATGGGGCGATGGGAGTGATGAGGGAGGAAGGGGAAGATGGGGGGTGAAGAGGGAGGAAGGGGCAGATGGGGAGGCGATGAGGGAGGAAGGGGAAGATGGGGCGATGGGAGTGATGAGGGAGGAAGAGGAAGATGGGGAGGCGATGAGGGAAGATGGGAATAATGAGGGAGCCCAGCCTGGCCTACATGTGACGTCAGACCCACAGCAGTGCCTGTTAATGGCACCTTGAAATGGGCAAGGTAGCCCCTCAGTTCAAGGGGCAATTAGTGATGCCCTTTAGCGATGCCCACATCCGCTGAAAATCTCGATAACTGCCAGCAGTGCCCATTGGTGAATGCCGCCCAATGTACCTTAAAGCTCATTTCAAATAAGTCTGGAATGCAACAACTTGTCGATTGAGTTAGGAAAAATGTTTTATTCATTAGCTTGAAAGCAGAAAGCGAAAAAGGCGTCGGAACCTCAGGAGGAACCCAGGGCACCTCAAATGCTGAAAGAGCGGATCCAGCTCAACCGTTGAAAGGTAACAAGTTACGAATGAAGACATTACAGGTGATTGGGGTGGGGGTAGAGGGCGGGGGGGGGGGTGGGGGGGGGGGGGGGTGGGAGGGGGGGGGGGGGGTTGCGCTGACTCCTGGCTCTATTCCAGCCCCAGGGGTCTGGTTTGGAAATGGGGCAATTCTATCTGAAGTGAGCCTTGATGTACAAACTTCATTGTTGGCAAAAAAGGACCAATAAAGGGGAAGGAAGTCAAGGATAGAAGCCACAAGGGAGAAAATTCCCACATTCCCAAGATTCCAGCGAAAGCCACGGCAGCGAATATGGATTGTGGCGCCTCAGCCGGTGAGGGAGATGCCACGCCGGAGGGAGATGCCACGCCGGAGGGAGATGCCACACCAGTGAGGGTCCTCACGTTGCGACTTCTGAAATGACCGAATAAAACCTCAGTTAGCATTTGAAGAAGAAAAATAAACAGAGCGTTGCAGCGCTGGCTACGCCCACTCTCCCCCTCCGCTCTTTCCTAAACCAGGACCCTCGTGAATTTACACTTCTACTTTCCTGCGGTTCCCGCCCATTTCCCATCTCCCCCCCCCCCCCCCCCAATCCCTTCTTGAAGCGGGATGTACGCCAGCCAGGACAGACTTGGATTCAATTATCTCCTGTCCTCTTTTGTGGTTTCACGCACAGACGGATCTTTCCAAAGAATCTGCTAATACGGGGACAAAACTGAAGAACAAGTGACAGATGGTCCTGTGGGGGAGGGGTGGGGGGTTTGAATTGGGCTTTAAAAAAAAGGGAGGGGGGGGTCAAGGTGGAGGGGAACCCGCCCAGTCTAAAGTTGTTAAACTCAAAAGCTGAGCGCTGACCTGCGTTTGACCTAATGACGCTTCCTGCCGCTATCCTCGCCTTTTCTAGCCCTTAACACTGCCATTGCCTCGTGCCCTGAACAACTTTGTGCAATCCGTCCGGGCTCTCGCCCATCGTGCGCTCTCAGATAAAATCCGCGGCGTTCCTCCCTGCCGTCAGCTCTGAGGAAGTGTCGCCCCGTCCTGGAAAACGTTATCCCTGAATTTGCCATCCGGGTTCTTTTTCCAACATTTGCCGTTTGGGCGCAAGGAAAAAAAAAATGGCCGCCAACCATCATCAAAAGAGGAGGGAGCCACCTAGGGGCCGGGAACAGCAGAGGGCGCGGGAAAAGAAAATAGCGGGAGGGTTCAAGCTGTGCGTGACTGTCCTTCACACGTGAAGACAGGCAGTGCTGGGAGTTGTGCACGCTGGCTCATTAAACCGCAGAATCGCCCGCAGACCAATTGGCTGTCCTTTGCCCAGCTGGTGCCAGCCAAAGGCACTGCCCCCCCCCCCCCCCTCCCCCACACCCCGGCTGCGTTCAGGAAATTTCCATTTCTATGACCCTGGATTAAAGCATGTATTAAAACCACCACCCCGCGTGGCGCTGGCCGAGGGTCAAGAGTGGGCCTCGTGCGCCTGTGCCAGCACCGCACGATCGGTGCCACGGAACGAGGGGGTTAAGAAGAGCGAAGAAGATCGATCGTTACCTCTTTCTATTGTGCTGGTGCTAGAAGTGGACAAAAAAGGAAAACAGAATTGGTTAGCAGCTGCCGTGCACAAGGTTAGTATGCCAACAAAATATGCCCACCCAATCAAACCCAGATCCCAATGCCAGCTTCAAATCTTAAAAACCCATTTAGCCACCCGGGCACCTTGGATCCCGGCAGTACCGCCCTGGCAGTTGTACCTGGGTGCCAGCCTGGTACTGTCAGGGTGCCAGCCTGGTACTGTCAGGGTGCCAGCCTGGTACTGTCAGGGTGCCAGCCTGGTACTGTCAGGGTGCCAGCCTGGTACTGTCAGGGTGCCAGCCTGACACTGTCAGGGTGCCAGCCTGGTACTGTCAGGGTGCCAGCCTGGTACTGTCAGGGTGCCAGCCTGGTACTGTCAGGGTGCCAGCCTGGTACTGTCAGGGTGCCAGCCTGGTACTGTCAGGGTGCCAGCCTGGTACTGTCAGGGTGCCAGCCTGGTACTGTCAGGGTGCCAGCCTGGTACTGTCAGGGTGCCAGCCTGACACTGTCAGGGTGCCAGCCTGGTACTGTCAGGGTGCCAGCCTGGTACTGTCAGGGTGCCAGCTTGACACTGTCAGGGTGCCAGCCTGGTACTGTCAGGGTGCCAGCCTGGTACTGTCAGGGTGCCAGCCTGGTACTGTCAGGGTGCCAGCCTGGTACTGTCAGGGTGCCAGCCTGGTACTGTCAGGGTGCCAGCCTGGTACTGTCAGGGTGCCAGCCTGACACTGTCAGGGTGCCAGCCTGGTACTGTCAGGGTGCAGCCTGGTACTGTCAGGGTGCCAGCCTGGCACTGTCAGGGTGCCAGCCTGATACTGTCAGGGTGCCAGCCTGGTACTGTCAGGGTGCCAGCCTGGTACTGTCAGGGGTGCCAGCCTGGTACTGTCAGGTGCCAGCCTGGTACTGTCAGGGTGTCAGCCTGGTACTGTCAGGGTGCCAGCCTGGTACTGTCAGGGTGCCAGCCTGGTCCTGTCAGGGTGCCAGCCTGGTACTGTCAGGGTGCCAGCCTGACACTGTCAGGGTGCCAGCCTGGTACTGTCAGGGGTGCAGCCTGGTACTGTCAGGGTGCCAGCCTGGCACTGTCCAGGGGTGCCAGCCTGACACTGTCAGGGTGCCAGCCTGGTACTGTCAGGGTGCCAGCCTGGTACTGTCAGGGTGCCAGCCTGGTACTGTCAGGGTGCCAGCCTGGTACTGTCAGGGTGCCAGCCTGGTACTGTCAGGGTGCCAGCCTGGTACTGTCAGGGGGCCAGCCTGGTACTGTCAGGGTGCCAGCCTGACACTGTCAGGGTGCCAGCCTGGTACTGTCAGGGTGCCAGCTTGGTACTGTCAGGGTGCCAGCCTGGTACTGTCAGGGTGCCAGCCTGGTACTGTCAGGGTGCCAGCCTGGTACTGTCAGGGTGCCAGCCTGGTACTGTCAGGGTGCCAGCCTGGTACTGTCAGGGTGCCAGCCTGGTACTGTCAGGGTGCCAGCCTGACACTGTCAGGGTGCCAGCCTGGTACTGTCAGGGTGCCAGCCTGGTACTGTCAGGGTGCCAGCCTGGTACTGTCAGGGTGCCAGCCTGGTACTGTCAGGGTGCCAGCCTGGCACTGTCAGGGTGCCAGCCTGACACTGTCAGGGTGCCAGCCTGGTACTGTCAGGGTGCCAGCCTGGTACTGTCAGGGTGCCAGCCTGGTACTGTCAGGGTGCCAGCCTGGTACTGTCAGGGTGCCAGCCTGGTACTGTCAGGGTGCCAGCCTGACACTGTCAGGGTGCCAGCCTGGTACTGTCAGGGTGCCAGCCTGGTACTGTCAGGGTGCCAGCCTGGTACTGTCAGGGTGCCAGCCTGACACTGTCAGGGTGCCAGCCTGGTACTGTCAGGGTGCCAGCCTGGTACTGTCAGGGTGCCAGCCTGGTACTGTCAGGGTGCCAGCCTGGTACTGTCAGGGTGCCAGCCTGGTACTGTCAGGGTGCCAGCCTGACACTGTCAGGGTGCCAGCCTGGTACTGTCAGGGTGCCAGCCTGGTACTGTCAGGGTGCCAGCCTGACACTGTCAGGGTGCCAGCCTGACACTGTCAGGGTGCCAGCCTGGTACTGTCAGGGTGCCAGCCTGGTACTGTCAGGGTGCCAGCCTGGTACTGTCAGGGTGCCAGCCTGGTACTGTCAGGGTGCCAGCCTGGTACTGTCAGGGTGCCAGTTTGACAATTTGCCTGCACCGGGGATCTTGGGTGGGATTCTCCGAACCCCCCCGCCGGGCCGGAGAATCGTCGGGGGGGCGTGAATCTCGCCCCGCAGCCGGATTCACAGGCGCTGTTTTTTCTGTGGGGGGGCGGGAATCACGCCGCGCCTTTTGGGAGCCGTTGGTAGCGTTCCCCCCCCCCGGTGATTCTCCGCCCCGCGATGGGCTGAACGTTTTCAGCCAGTCCCGCCGCCGTACATCACACCAGGTCCGTACCAGCGGGACCTGGCTCTGCAGGCGGATTCCTCGGTGGGGGGGGGGGGGGGGGGGGGGGGGCACGGAGGGATCGGTGCCTGTGCCGTGGAGGCACTCTTTCCCTCTGCGCTGGCCAATGTAACGGTCTACCATGGCCGGCGTGGAGAAGAACCTCCCCTGCACGTGCGTTGGGATGATGCCAGCACAACCTGCGCCGGCTGGCGGATGCCCTTTGCCGCTGGTTAGCGTGGCGCCAACCCCGCCGCACCGGCCTGGCCCCTGAAGGTGCGGAGGATTCAACACCTTCTGGGCGGCCCGATGCCAAAGTGGTTCACGCCACTCCTTGCCGCTGGTATTGCCCGATCGGCGGGTAGGGGAGAATCCCGCCCAAGGTTAGATCGCGCCCGTAGTCATTTTTTTTTGGGGGGGGGGGGCTTGGGGGAGTTTCTCCCCGGTCTAACTCACAATTAGAAATGTTTTCATCGCCGGGGAGCTGAACCCACCGGCCAAACTGAGGTGCTCAGAGGTCAGGACGCCAGTTTGAAAGGGAGCCCCGGCCTGTTAGTGAGCTTGAGGGGACCACGCCCCCCCCACCCAACCATGAGCAATGTTACCCCCCACCCACACATGGGCATTACCCTCCTCCCCCACCAAGAGAGGACACCTTGCTATGGGGTCACTGAGGTGCCCTCCATCTGCCCTTTTTGAGCCCTCCTCATCTCCCGGTATTGGGCACCCCCCCTTCAGCCCCCCCCCTTATGAGGCTCCTTCAGAGTTGCCCTTCAACCCCCGCCCTTCAAACACCCCACTTCCCCCTTTCACGGGCATGGCCCCCTCAGGCCCCGGCACTGCCACCCTGGCACACGTCAGTGCCCCGCTAGCTTTGCAGGGCCAACCAGGCAACTTGGCAGCATCTGGGTGCCAGGCTTGGGGTGTCAAGGTGCCCGTCTGTCAAAGGGAGTGCCAGCCTGTTCTGTCCCCGACACCCAAGGGACCCCAATGGCCTGGGAATCTCCCTCCCCTCCCGCCCGGCCAGAAGCCATTACACCTGGTCCAGCTCATTTAAATATACCCAAGATGCCGAGGGGGTGTTGACAGGGTGGATGCGGACAGGACGTTTCCTCTTGTCGGAGAATCTAGAACTCGGCGGAGGTCGCTGTTTAAAAATAAAGGGTCGCCCATTAATGAGCAGAATTATTTTCTCTCGGAGGGTGTAGAGTCTCTGGAACTCTCTTCCTCAATCGGCAGCGGAAGCTTTGAATATTTTTAAGGGCGAGCGGGATAGATTCTTGACTGACGAGAGGGGTGAAAGGTTATTGGGCAGAGGCAGGAATGTGCGGCTGAGGTCACAATCAGATCAAGCCACGATCTTATCGAATGGCGGAGCAGGCTCGAGGGGCCGAGTGGCCTTCTCCCGCTCCTATCCCGCCACGCAACCCATGACCGACATTCGATCGGCCTGAAGAAGCGACCCCATCGATTCACTGCAGACATCACGGGGGCGAGGTCAACAACATTGGGCATGCTGGGAAGGATGGCTGTCAACACTTTGAACTCGCTGTAACATTTAGGATGTGAGGCTCAGAAATTTGTCATTGGTCCTCAAAGGTCAACAATTGAGGGACTTACGTGATAGTCATACTCGAACCCCCCGAACTCTTACCTAAAGTAGCACAGGAAAGAGAACAGTTAACCGATTGCAAGGCGAACTACAATTCAAAATGGAGCTGTACCGATGAACCCTCAATACCTCACCCTTCAACTCCAGTCACCCTCAAGAAATGGAGTCATTAACAGGGAGGATGTGAGTTTGCCTTTATTGTGTGACACAGGTTAAGGGTCACAGTGGGGTAACACCAAGGTCAAGAGACTGTGGGCAAGCTGAAAAGGAGACTAGGGAGAAGGGAAGCAACACCGAGTTAATCACTCTCAGTTAGCAGGAAGGTGGAGAAGGGAGAGAGAGACCCAGCATTGCTGGGAAAGCTAGACAGGCAGACTGACGAAGAGGGAGAGAAACAGAAAAGAGCGAGCGAGACAGAAAAGAGCGAGCGAGACAGAAAAAGAGCGAGAGAAACAGAAAAGAGCGAGACAGACAGACAAAGAGAGGGAATGATAGAAAAAGAGATGGATAAAGAGACACAGAAAGACAGACAAAGAGAGACTGAGAGAGAGTGAGGTGAAGACAGAGAGAGAGAGAGAAAGAGAAACAGAGAGAGAGAGAGGGAGAGAGAGAGGGAGAGAGAGAGAGAGAGAGACAGATGGAAAGAGACAGACAAAGCGAGAGAGACAGAGTGACAGAAAAAGAGATAGAGTAAGAGAGACAAAAATGACAGAGAGACAGAGCAAGATAAAGACAGAGAGAAGGAGAGACAGATAGAGAGAAAGAGACAGTGAGAGAGACATGAACAATAGACAATAAATAGACAATTGGGGCAGACTGAAGGAAATATGACTATTTCACCCATTGTCCCTTAGTGAGGTGCAGCAAATAACAAAAATGTTAATAATCTGTATTGTCAAAGTAGGCTTACATTAACATTCAATGAAGTTACTGTGAAAATCCCCTAGTCACCACATTCCGGCGCCTGTTCGGGTACACGGAGGGAGAATTCAGAATGCCCAATTCACCTGACAGCACGTCTCTCAGGACTTGTGGGAGGAAACCGGAGCGCCCGGAGGAAACCCACGCAGACGCGGGGAGAAGGTGCAGACTCCGCACAGACAGACAGTGACCCAAGCCGGGAAACGAACCTGGGACCCTGGCGCTGTGGAGCAACAGTGCTAACCACTGTGCTACCCTGCCTTGGTTTACAGCAGAAAATTAAAAGAACCAGTACAGAAAACGTCACACTCAAAATCACAAGAAGTCACTTACCACTTCCGCTAACCAAGCTAGAGTGAGGGGGGGGGGGGGGGAAGAAAAAGAGAAAGATTTTAAAAACGTAGCTCCTGTTGCAAAGTGAACCATGTAGCAGATCTAAAACAGCAGCATGGTCAGGCTCGAGGCCAATACTCTACCCTGCCTGTGACCAACAGAGAGCCACCCTACGGAAAGTCATCTCGTGGCTTCTTCCTTGAACGCTGTAGATGGTCCTCTCCCAGGAAACCTCAAGGGGTAACAGATTAATTCTCCTGGGATTTTATCCACGAGTAGTCAACAACGAATCGGAGATCTACCACTCAGCCTCTCATCAGTTCAACAGCCTGGTGAGATGCTGGAGCCTCCATCATCCAATCGCCTCCCACCGTTCCAGAACATTCTTCGCCCGGGGGGGGGAAGGAAAGCCAATTCCATCCCTCCCGCCAACCATCCCAACCTACTTGGTTGCCCAGCTGCTATTCTCACTGCCCGGGGGGATGTCATTGTCTTTGTTCATCTTTTAACCCCAAGTTAATAATAATCACTTATTGTCACGAGTAGGCCTCAAACGAAGTTACTGTGAAAAGCCCCTGGTCGCCACATTCCGGCGCCTGTTCGGGGAGGCCGGTACGGGAATTGAACCCGCGCTGCTGGCCTTGTTCTGCATTACAAGCCAACTATTTAGCCCACTGTGCTAAACCAGCCCCTAATTGCGAGGGCCGGGGGGGGCGGCGAAGGGGGTCCGTGGGTCAAATGTATGCCCACACACCGCCACATTGGTGGGGCACCTTCCTGTTGTCACTCGCAGCAAAGAGGACTGAGGATTCCGATTGAGACAAACTGCGTAGTTCGAGTCACCCTGGTCACCACATCACAGGAAGGACATATATGCTCCGGAGTGGGTACAGAGGAGATTCCCAATAACTGTTGCCAGGGTTTGAAAATTTTACGAGGAGATATTAGACAGGCCTTCGGATAGAGGAGGCTGAGGGGTGACCTAGCGGCGGTGTACAAAACTATGAGGGGCAGAGTGGGAAATGTAAGACTTGTTCCCCCCCCCCCACTCCGAGCCGAGGAATCAAGCGGGCATAGATTGAAGGTGACTGAAAGAAGGATTAGAGGGGACATGAGGAAACTACTTTCATTCAATAATTTGCTGCCTATGTTGGTGATTGAAGATGAAATGTTCAATTCAGGCCGGCGCGAGTTGGCTATGTGTGGGAGTGCCAGCGTGTTCTGGTGTGATCCCAGTGCATGCGCGGGGGTTTCACCTCCACCGCGGCCCGTGGCCGGCGCGGAGGAAAAGAGCGCCCCCACGGCACAGGCCCGCCCGCAGATTGGTGGGCCCCGATCGCGGGCCAGGCCACTGTGGGTGCCCCGCCCGGGCCTGGATCCCCCCCCGCGCGCCCCCTCCCTCCCCTCCCCTCCCCCAAGGACTCCGCAGGCTGCCCGCAGAGCCAGGTTCCGCCGGTAAGGACCTTGTTTGATTTGCGCCGGTGGGACTGGCCGAAAACGGGTGGCCACTCGGCCCATCGTGGAATCGCCGGGTGGGGGGGGGGGGGGGGGGGGGGGGGGGGCACTGCCAACAGCTCCCAACCGGCGTTGCAGCAGGATTCACGCCCCCCCCCCAACCGCTGGCTCAGCTGGGGGGGGGGGGGGTCGGAGAATCCCGCTCTCTAACTTTTCTATGATTCTCACTACCAGTGCGAATAGCCACATTTTCGCTCGTAAAACTGCACCCTGGCATTTATCTGGATCTTACTTTCGGCTCCCTCCTTCCAGGAGAGTTTTGTAGTCCCGAATCTCGGCCTCCAGCTTCATCTTCAAGTTGAGGAGCGACTGATATTCCTCGGTCTGTCCTTTCAAGCTGTTCCGGAGAGATCCCAGTTCCCCTTCCAGATGGGCAATCGAGCCGAACAGTCTGTGGAGCTCCTTGTCATACCTCCCTTCCGTATTGTCCAGTGCATTCTGCAGGGCGGCCAGCTGAGAAGATCAAGAAGGTTTCGGTCAGTGTGAAGGCCTGTTTGAGCAGGCCCCTACCCCGGTCAGTGTGAAGTCCTGTTTGAGCAGGCCCCTAGCCCGGTCAGTGTGGAGGCCTGTTTGAGCAGGCCCCTAGCCCAGTCAGTGTGAAGGCCTGTTTGAGCAGGCCCCTACCCCGGTCAGCGTGAAGGCCTGTTTGAGCAGGCCACTACCCCGGTCAGTGTGAAGGCCTGTTTGAGCAGGCCCCTAGCCCGGTCAGTGTGAAGGCCTGTTTGAGCGGGCCCCTACCCCGGTCAGAGTGAAGTCCTGTTTGAGCAGGCCGCTCCCCCGGTCAGAGTGAAGGCCTGTTTGAGCAGACCGCTGCCCCAGTCAGTGTGAAGGCCTGTTTGAGCAGGCCCCTACCCCGGTCAGTGTGAAGGCCTGTTTGAGCAGGCCCCTACCCCGGTCAGTGTGAAGGCCTGTTTGAGCAGGCCCCTAGCCCGGTCAGTGTGAAGGCCTGTTTCAGCGGGCCCCTACCCCGGTCAGTGTGAAGGCCTGTTTGAGCAGGCCCCTAGCCCGGTCAGTGTGAAGGCCTGTTTGAGCGGGCCCTTACCCCGGTCAGAGTGAAGTCCTGTTTGAGCGGGCCCCTACCCTGGTCAGTGTGAAGGCCTGTTTGAGCAGGCCCCTTCCCTGGTCAGCGTGAAGGCCTGTTTGAGCAGGCCCCTACCCCAGTCAGTGTGAAGGCCTGTTTGAGCAGGCCCCCCCCATAGGTCAGCGTGAAGGCCTGTTTGAGCAGGCCCCTACCCCAGTTAGTGAAGGCCTGTTTGAGCAGGCCCCTCCCCGGTCAGCGTGAAGGCCTGTTTGAGCAGGCCCTTCGCCGGTCAGCGTGAAGGCCTGTTTGAGCAGGCCGCTCCCCCGGTCAGAGTGAAGGCCTGTTTGAGCAGGCCGCTGCCCCAGTCAGTGTGAAGGCCTGTTTGAGCAGGCCCCTACCCCGGTCAGTGTGAAGGCCTGTTTGAGCAGGCCCCTACCCCGGTCAGTGTGAAGGCCTGTTTGAGCATGCCCCTACCCCGGTCAGTGTGAAGGCCTGTTTGAGCATGCCCCTACCCCGGTCAGTGTGAAGGCCTGTTTGAGCAGGCCCCTACCCCGGTCAGTGTGAAGGCCTGTTTGAGCAGGCCCCTTCCCCGGTCAGCGTGAAGGCCTGTTCCAGCAGACCCCTACCCCGGTCAGTGTGAAGACCTGTTTCAGCAGGCCCCTACCCCAGTTAGTGAAGGCCTGTTTGAGCAGGCCCCTACCCCGGTCAGAGTGAAGGCCTGTTCCAGCAGGCCCCTACCCCGGTCAGTGTGAAGGCCTGTTTCAGCAGGCCGCTGCCCCAGTCAGTGTGAAGGCCTGTTTGAGCAGGCCCCTACCCCGGTCAGTGTGAAGGCCTGTTTGAGCATGCCCCTACCCCGGTCAGTGTGAAGGCCTGTTTGAGCAGGCCCCTACCCCGGTCAGTGTGAAGGCCTGTTTCAGCAGGCCCCTACCCCAGTCAGTGTGAAGGCCTGTTTGAGCAGGCCGCTGCCCCAGTCAGTGTGAGGCCTGTTTGAGCAGGCCGCTGCCCCAGTCAGTGAGTCAGTGTGAAGGCCTGTTTGAGGAGGATCGCTCCATCCCCACTCCTCCTCCTCCTCTTCCTCTTTCCCCACCCCGCCCGCCCCCACCACCACGAGCCGCGTCCAGGTAAACCCCGCACTCCAACGTGAAATGCCAAAGCACACTTACGCTGCCGTATAGGGCGTTGTAATCGGCCTCAAGGGTCTGGATCTGCTGCCTGAATGTTGCCAGTTCCGCCTGACCAGAGGTGAGAGCCTGGGTGTTCTGCGTGACGTGCGTGTTTTGAACCTGCACCTGAGAAATCAGAGCGAGAGAGAGAGAGGAGGAGAGGTTGGCACTTGTGGAAAATGATGTCCGTCAGATAATACAATCCACACTGATTTGAAATGGAAACAAAAAACGCGAGGCAGCGAGAGGGTGGCGGAGAGGGGGCGGGGGTTGCGAGGAATCTAGAGGGTTTGAGCAAAACATTTTGAGACCGTGTGACTTTTCTTCGGAGTTGAGACGAGCATGCGAAGCGGTGGGCATCCACGGTGACCAACCGACCACGCTGATGGTGAAGCCTGTTCCGCCATTCAATATGGCCGTGGATGACCTGATCATCACCTCATTCCTGTCGACCTCCCCGATAACCTGTCACCCCCCCTCGTTAAAATCAAGAATCGATCTCCCTCTGCCTTAAAAATCTGCTGACTCTGCTTCCACTGCCGTTCGAGGAAGAGAGTTCCAGAGACTCAACATCCTCCCGAGAGAGAGAAACATTTCCCCTCACCTCTGCCTAAGTGGGTGACCCCCCGGTATTTTTAAACAGTGACCCGCCCCCTAGTTCTAGATTCTCCCACAAGAGGAAACATTGTGGATTCTCCCACAACAGAATTGCTGATCCACACCCACCCCGTCAATACCCCCTCAGGATCTTAATGATATTATTATTATTATTCTTTATCAGTGTCACAAGTAGGCTTACATTAACACCGCAATGAAGTGACTGTGAAAATCCCCTCGTCGCCACACTCTGGCGCCTGTTCGGGTACACCGAGGGAGAATTCACATCGTCCAATTCACCTAACAGGCGTGTCTTTTGGGACTTGTGGGAGGGGACCGGAGCACCCGGAGGAAACCCACGCAGACACGGGGAGAACGTGCAGACTCCGCACAGAGAGCGACCCAAGCAGGGAATCGAATCCGGGACCCTGGAGCTGTGAAGCAACAGTGCTAACCACTGTGCCATCCAGGTTCAAGCAAGTTGCCTCTTACTCTTCTCCACCCCAGCAGACACATACTCAACCTCTCCAGCTTTTCTTCATAAGACAACCCAGCCATTCCTGGTATTAGTCTGTTAATCCTTCTCTGAACTGTTTCTAACACCTTTACAATTTGAACGAGCAGATTAGGAATTGCTTCCAATCCCTGAAGTTAGAGATAGCGGGCAGTGTGGTAATCTTTGTGTGGGCTAAATTCAGGATGGTTGGTGCAGTGTTCACAAAGACGACAAAATAGCTTCTAACATGAACAAAGCTATAAATTTATTAACACTACTTAATTGGATTTGACACTTACTCCTATATAATACACAGTTGATGGTTAACATATAATCTATACTCATCCACTACTAATCTCTACACTATTACATTAACTATAATCTGCTCTCACTTACACTGGGTGGGATTCTCCGCCACCGCGCCGGGACGCGATTCTCCGCAGGGCAGAGAATCGGCGCCATTGGGGACGGCGTGGTCGGCACGCCGCCGTTTGGGGGCCGCTCTCTGCGCTCCCCCACCCCCCCCCCCCCCCCGCGATTCTCCAACCCGGATGGACCGAGCAGCCCTAAAACCTACCCCCCCTGTTCTAACCTGCTCTGAGCCGGCAGGACCTTGGCATTGAAGGGTCGGGTGGTGGCCTGTGTGGGGGGCCTCCGATGCAGCCTGGCCCCGCGATCGGGACTCACCAATCGGCAGGCCGGCCTCTCTGTCTCCCGGCCTCCTTTCTTCCGCGTCGGCAGCCTGCACTCCTGCGCCATGTTGGGTCGGGGCCGGCGCGGACAAGGGAGATGCCGTGCATGCGCGGAAATCGCTCCGGTGGGGCTGCGCATGCGCGGGTTTGCGCTGGGCCCGCTGCGCATGCACGCACCCCACCCCGGCGCCCATTCCACGGCCGGATCAGCAGCTGGAGCTGCGTGAACCACACCAACACCCTGCAGGCCCCCCTGTCGGGGCCAGAATTGCTGATCCTGGGGCCATGTTGACGCCGTCGAGAAACACGGCGGCGTTTCCATCGGCATCAACACTCAGCACCGGGATCAGAGAATCCCACCCGTCCTTCCTTCAGTCTGTACTCCAGCTATCTCCTTCACGTCTCTCCCCTACAAGGCTTAGCATCAGTGCCTTGTATGCTTGCGCATCTCGCTCGCCCTCGAGGTTGACTGCGATGTTCCATTAACCCTTGCCGCCCTTGCATTGATGATAATGTCTCAGGCGGGAATCTCCGATCGCGTGGGTGGGCGCAACCCGTCGCGAGCCCGGACGGAGGATTTGACGTTCCAGCCCAAACTCCATTCACTTTCAGCGGCACGAGGAAAACCCAGCCCCGAGCGAAGGGCGGGCAACCTCGGTTCAGCTTGGAGGTTGCCAGCTGTGTTCGCCCATGAGCCAGCCCTCAAATCTCCCCACTGACTTCATTAACGTGGAGTCAGATCAGCCGGTCTGTTTACGGTTAGGTCCCGCGTAATCCTACCTGTTGCTTGTACCAATCATCCAGATCCTTCTTGTTGTCATTGACCATCTTGTTATAGTTGTTGCGCAAATCTTGCAAGGCTGCGGACAGATCGACAGAAGGACCTGCGTCCACCTCCACTTGGATGTCTTGGGTCTTCTGCTGTCGCAGCAGCTTCAGTTCCTGAAAACGCAAGGCTCAAATGAAAAGGGGAGAATGGTGTGGGCCAGCAAAGGGTGTTGGCATCCAGCCAATATCAGCTTCCTCCACCTTCCCCAGTCCAATAATGGAGGGCGTGCAAAGCAAGGGTTTGAAAGCTGGGCAAGGAAGGGCAGAGATCAAGAGTGAGCAGCTGAGAAGGAGATGGGAGAGGTGGATACAGAATAAAGAAAAA